>NC_073693.1:301179450-301204450 GCF_029784155.1 Uranotaenia lowii | reverse complement strand
TCAAAACAAATTTACTTATAAATCCCACCACAGGTGGAACAAACAGAAAGCAACCGGTAGCAACCGGAAACGAAAGAATATCAACTGAGGCAGTTTGTACCGGATTTGACGAATGAAATTTAAAAAAAAAACTAACGAATTTACCATAATCACATTTTTTTTCGATTAATGATTGAGCGTTTTCCTTGGTCCGGTCCGGTGTTATCGAATGACTGACTGAGAGATATGTGTCACGGACGCACAGGTTGGTATCAGTGAAGTAAATTATAGTGTGTATCGTATGGAAAATAAATTAACATTCCTGTTGGAGATATCCGGATTATTCCTGTTATCAATCGATAAGAGTTAGGAATCGAATGATAAAGGCCGATTTTTTTAAAGACCTTTGAAGACAAAAAAAATTGGTCCAAAAAATCTCCTTTAATGTGATTAAGTGTAGAACATCGGTAGAACACTAACACAATTGAACACCAAAAAAGTCGCTTCGATCTACACCACATACACCCACTCACCGAAGTTCTTGTAAGGTGGTATTAGTTCTGCGATGGTCTTAATCGGTCGAAAGTCGCTGAACGACAGCAAAAAAAAGTAGTTCTTCAGCTCTTTTTTGCCCTGGCCTTTCGTTCCTTAAGCTTCGAATGGCTGATGAAATCCCACAAATTTTGACACAATCCACTCCACAACACCAACAATAATAAGTAATGGTGTCGGTCGGTCATGGTAGCTGATGCCCGAACTTGACACGAGGCGTCTCCCCATCTCCAGTTGAAGGTCTTTTGGCGATTGACGTCGCTGCCGTCTTCACGCCACGTTGTTGATTCTCCGATTTTTTTCCTATCCCATAACTTAGAGAAGACCCTGTCCGTTTTGTTGATGATACCAATCGGTTCTCTTCAGGTGTGTGCGGTAATAAGCAGGAGTTAACGCTCTTTAATTAGGACACCGGGCGATCCGAACCTATTCGCTTCGACACGGTTCGATGAATCGATTCGAAGGGAATGGTTCGACGCCCAAGGGATTGCCCCTTCAGTCCGGAACATCCTTGACCAAATTTTTGACCTGCTCATGCGGTGTTGGTTTAAGTATGGATAAGTTAGGTCCGACGCGCTGCAGCGAAACCGGTTTTCGGTGGTGCGCGATATGTTTTTTTTTTCGTTGTTTAGGAATGTGCGTCGTCGTTGGCGTCGCAGACGGTGGTGTCTTGTGACGCCGCTAAACGCATGACGCAAAGCACGTGTTTACACACCAAGACGGCGACAACACCAGTAATTTGGCGAATCCAATGGGGTATAATTTAATGATGACGACACGCGCTTTCTTGGTGTGTTGCACGAGACACGATGAACACTTATAGGTCGAGACAGCGGGAAATTTCTGCGTCGTTGCGGAATGTGGAAAGGCGGGTTTGCAGATTTTTTTCCACTCCCTTATACGCAGAGCTGACTCAGCAACCACTCGTCGGTACACGCAATGTGTCCGGATTAGGTCTGTAGTAGAAAAACCAAACCAGGAAATCGTTCATCGCCTCAAGCTTTTTGGTAAAGATTGACTTAATCTTTCACCGGTTACTAAAGTTTTTTTTACAGTCGCCATATAAAATGCACTATAAGGACCTTTATTTTAATGTTGTGTATATCCGCATTCTATGAGTCTACTTAAGCCTGAAATGTCGAACGGCAAGCCCAAGATAAATGCTAATGAAACTAGCTACAGGTACGACTGATCGCGACTACCATATAGTAGTGCGATCCGCTGCTTTGGTTAGGGAAAAAAACCTCCATGACGACACGAATGCGAAAGTTCGAGTTGCCGGTAGAGTAGTAGATCTCATTCATTCAGTCTGTTGGAGCTAAAAATAGATCCCGACAGAATTGGGTGTCCCACGACGACGACTAATTCAAACCATACAGCTCAGTCGTCCGCCTCCACCTTTGAAAGGAGAAGAACAAGTTAAAGAAGTCGCTTTTATGCAAACGGTTTTAGGTTGCCCTGTTGCTTTCTTTCATGGTTTGTTTTTTTTTCTTTTTGCGACAAACCCTTAGCTTTGCTTAGCTGTGGCGCGGTTAGGTCGGTCACGCCACCTTAGAAAGAAGTTTGTGACTAACAAACAGTTTCAAGTTGCTTAGTTCAACGGTATCGACGAAGACGACGAAAGGCGACTCTTTTAGTGGCCGGGTGCGATTCGAATGCTTAGATATGATTTAAGGGGCTGCTGACCTCTTGAGGCCTTGTTGAGTCATCACTGTTAAGTAGTAGTAGGTAACCCGACTACTCATCAACTGCGTTGATTTGCACGTCGACCTATTTAGATTTTATGTGATCGCCATAGTCGAAGTGTAATGTTAGAAGACGTTTTATGTATCGCTTTACTCATCTTTCTACGTAAACGATATGTGTGGAACTTCTCATTGAGGGAAACCTGATCGACTAGAATAACTTGTTGAACACTACACCTTTTTGTATCGGATAATGAACTGTCGGGCAGTTGCATTAGTCAAAACAATTGTAGAGATTCAAAAAACATTATTACCAAAATTACCAATATTCGTAACCAGGTCAGATTCGAAGAAGACTGTTCGGGGACACTAACCAAGTACATAGGTCTTAAAACTACTTACAAACTTGAAAAGTCTGAGAACAGCTCCGGATTCTATTCGGGGGGAAAATGTTTAGTAACTTGAACTACTCCTCTTTTCGAACGACTTTAAAAAGTTTTGAATATAAATTAGGCCATAGAAAGCATAATTTGAGTTCAAGACTCTTTGTTTATTCCTCAACATACTTTTTAAATTAAAAACTAATGAGAAAATAAAAGATTTACTATTGACGGATCTCGCGCCAACTCGACACAGTATCTGATATGAACCTCTCGTAATTGAATGAAACTTTGTGTGTACAGTCCTCATGCAGTTAAGGCCTTTTGCACACTTCTTTTTCTCAAAAATGATCTAGAATAACATTTTAAAAGGGCCAAACTTTTCAGGCCAATTATTAATGAAAATTTTGAGCTCTTAAATTACAATTTCTACACAAATGTGGTCTAAGGAAGAGTTTTAGAAAAATGATTTAATTTTTAGGAACATTTTTTTTGAAATCCTACACTGAGAAAAATGCATATAAAAAACTAAAACTTAATTTCCCGCCTTTTTCCCAATAATAATAAGAACAATAATATTAAAAATTAGTTTGTTGCCTCCTCAAATAAATAAAAAATGTATGGTCATCTTCAGAATCAGAATAACTTTTAGCAACAATTTGATGTTTATTTCTGTAAATATAATATAATATGTTTTATGTTAGTTTTTATTTTTAAATACGCCCTTTGAATTACTATAATGATCTGCTTCTAATTAAGTTTTTCATATGTATTTCGTTTTTCATTAAAAAAAATGTTCAGAAGAGTTGTAGACCACATTATTCCCCACCATAAAAACCATCGAATTCTGGGAAAGCCATTTATTTCGACTTTAGAGAGTTTTTAGAGCAAGTTCACTCGTGTTGGGAAAAAGTGGTAAAAATTTTTATACTTATAACACATTTTGAAAATTTTACCATGCAAAAATGTTTTCAAGATCTATGGGCGTTCTATTTCAGCTGTAGGTGATAGAAATATTGCTATTTTTGCATCACAGCATGCGAAAATACAACACGTGTTGTAAAAAAACTTGAAGGCCACAGATCTTGAAAATGTTTTTGCATGGCTAAATTTTCAAAATGTGCTAAAAGTGTCAAAACTTCTACCACTTTTTCCCAACACCAGTGAACTTGCTCTTAGGTTTTTTTTCAGTGTAGGATTTCCACTTACTTTTACCATCAATTCGATTATAATCGAAGCTCTTTTTTCTTCGATATCAGTGCAATCAATTCAACGAAGCAGTTTTTTAATTAACGGTTACACTGAAAAAATTAATTTCATGATTTAAAAAAAAACATGAAAAAGTTTTTGTTACAAAAACTATTTTCCATCAAATATGCACAAGTTGCTATGTATCGACGATTTGTAGGCCTTATTATTACCCGGCTTAGAGAAAATTTAATCAAATTCTGGGATAGCATTTTTTGGGAAATTGAGTTTTAGTTTTTGGAATGCATTTTTCTCAGTGTAGCCTTATTACTACCTGGCTTAGAAAAAAAATCATCGAATTCCTGAGATGACATTTCTTGGGAAATTGAGTTTAAGTTTTTTAAATGCATTTTTCTCAGTGTAGCTATATACCCGGCATCTACCCGGCATAGAAAAAAAATTCCTCAAATTCTGAGATGGCATTTTTTTGGAAATTGAGTTTAGCTTTTGAAAGGCATTTTCTAACTGTAGGATTTAAAAAAAATCATTTTTTTTCTAAAAATTCAATAGATTTTCCAAAATTCTCTCATGAACCACATTTGTGAAGGAATTGTAATTTTCGAGCTAAAAATGTTTATAAAATTTATGCTCGAAAAGTTTGTCCCTTTTCCATCTTATAGTCTAGACCTTTTTTGGGAAAACTAAGTATGCCAGCCAAGTTGCTAGGTAAGATCTCATTCCCACAAAGCTTCATTGAATTTTGAGAGGGTCATGCCAACTTCGTGTTGATTTTGCGGGAACAAAAAACGCACCAAGCGTTTCAAAAGTTTCTGTGATAGTATTGTTGCCAAAATTCAGACTCTGGCATACGGACAATATTAAATCGTTAATAATGTTTAACCAAATTTAGATTCTTCTCTAAGTTTAAATTTTGATCAAAACTGAGTGTCTAGTTACAGATTTGAGAACTTTAAGTAAAGCCAAAAGAAATTTTTATTTATGGATTCATTTATGGTGTTTTAAAAGGAAATTGTTCTTCAATGGCGACCGTCAAAAATTGGTTTAACAGGTTTCAACGAAGTCACACGTCGTAATTTGATGAGCCCAGAACGACATGACCAAAAATTCAGTTCCAGCAATTCTTTAATATTTTCCAAATTATTCTAGTCACGTACTCAAGAATTTTAAGATTAAACCACAGTTTACGGAGTAATTTTAAAAAATCAAGATTTTTAAAAATTTTCTCACATCACTCCTAAGGGAAACGCGTCTACATTGAGTTCAAACAAAAACTGAAACATAATCTTTTCTTGGTTCCCAAAATTGTTATTCGTCGCCGTTAAAGATCAACAAGATGACAAATGATCTTGGCATCTAGCTTACCATGCCGGGAACTCGTTTTATTTTTTTTTAGAGAGTGGGGATAAGATTAATTCCGGTTTCAATCGAAATCATGTCGCTATTTTTAGAAGCTACTTGTTTTCAGTGGGAGCAATCTTGCGATCAATCAAGTATAATTGTATATCAACAATTTGGAAAGCTTTCAAGGGGGTTTCAACGCAAATTTTCGATAATTCTTCATCGGATAAAACACCTCAGAAACAAACTCAGTCGAAATTATAATTTCTACTTTCGTTTTTTTTATTATTCGAAGCCTTGATAATAAAATTTGGATTAACTAATACATCAAACTGTATCAAATCGACACATATTTTGGCAGCCAACACCGGTTGCTAATTGTATTGGTGAAATTCTCGCTAAGTAACCATATTAATTACAAATAGCGAAAGAGCGATACGACCGAACGAACGACGGAAGCCAGCCGCACGGGTAAATCACTCGATATAATTGAAAGGCGTAGCTTCGACAGTCGAATAACATGGAGAGAGGGAGTGGAGCGGTCTGCTAGTAATGATTATCATTTTCGCTTATCAGTTTGAGTAGTAGTAATGGTATTACTAACTAGCAACACTTCACGTCACCCTCCAGCTAGGGTGTGTGGTTGCGTGTCACGCTTAGTGTGGCGTAAATTTTGGAATTTTTGGTTGTTTTTGGGTTTGAATTCCACAGAAAACATATATGGTGATCGGATCGGAGATATTTCAGTATGTTTTTTTGTATAATCCCTTCTATATTAGTTTTAAAGACTGTTTCTAGTAATCTAAGAACCATTTTATAAAACTAACTAAATTGCTTATCAATCTCTCATTTGGTGGAAGCAATCAAGAGTCAGAATTCACTCTTATTTGATCGTTCAAAATAAATCTAATTGCGTTTTGAAAGAATTTTGTTATCATTTGATGTACCCTATTTGTGAATTTTTTGTAAGCTCGTCTGAAATTAGTCTAGTTTGTTATTTTTTAAAAAAAAAAAAAGAAATTCCCGCAAAGTGCCTAATTGATTATGTTACGGATAATAAAAGTCCTAAATGTTACAAACATTCACATAGATATTTGATTGGAAGTGGATATCACATTTTATTCAATCATTATCAATATATTTTTTTTTTGTTTCGATTATAGTCGTTTTACCATCTTTATGGCATTCGCGACTTTATCAACGTTGCAGTTGGCGGATCGTTATTGAAAAACTATCCGGTACAACTGTGTTCGATGTTTACTCTTGGGCTCGAACTCGCGGACATCGGCTCAGGAGACAACAGACTTGCCAACTGAGCTATATCACAAGCCCGATTTTCAATATCTAAAACGAATTATCCAACAAGAACAACCAAAAACTGGCTATGTACATCATTTAAGGAGTGTATTCGAAGAAAAATGCAACACTGTTTTGTGAATAACTTTTGAATGCATGGATGTAAGTTGATGAAATTGTCAGCGAAGTTACCTGGTAATGTAATGTTTACAAATGCAAATTTTTGTGATGTTTTGTCAAGTTGTTTTTGAGATATAGTCCAGTGAAGAAATTTTTCGACTTTAATTTTTTTGCAACTAGTGCGCCATCTATGATGCTTACTTTGAACCACCTTTTTTGTTTATTAAAATCAATTCTTTTTTAATGACGTTCATTGTTTCCTGAAGCTTGACCTTCAAAATAACTAAAAAATTTTATATTGGTCAAATTTATAGCAAATTTAGCCATATGTCCTCCTTTGGCACAAAAAATACATATTTGACTTTTCATCACTCAGCTACCGTTTTTTCCTAATGGCACGATTAAAAAATAAATTTAAACAAGAATAAAGTTTGTGGGACCTATTCAGAAGCTTTGCAGAGAAAACCGTCGCATTTGGAGGCAGTCTTCTTTGTATTTTGCCATTCATCGTGTCAATCGTTATGAAAGACTGAGTAATTTACAGTTTACATAGATCGTTAGCCTCTCCAACTACTAAACCATTTTTTTTTTCAATATTTTCTTCTTATTTATCTCCGGGAAATACAGGCGAGACTTGTCAACCAAAAGTTTCTAGCTGAAGACCGCTCAAGAGTTCGTTTTGCTGTCCATTACGAAATTTTTTAAAATATCTCCCCACAAGTGGTCCATATATTTTGCGCACGATTTGACCACCGTATTTTGTTTATTTTATCGGTGGACAGCGTTTCTACCTTGAAGAAATTAAATCAGACCTATTTATTTATTAGCCGGGTGAATGAGTCAGAAAAATTTAACTTTTTTATCACTTATTCATATTTTTGGATTGAGCTTCCTCCCACATTCCACTCACTCCATGGAATCAATAATTTTTACTTTTTTTTATTCAAATTTTAGCTCACTATTCGGTCTTCTAGGACTTTTTAAACTTTTTTTGAGTTGGGGTTGATTCCAGGGCTGGTAGCGGTTTGACAATGAAATAGTAGGGACTTTAGTGACCAAAATTTGAAAAAAAGTGACCAAATAGTGACTTTGAGGACCGAAAAAAGTGACCAAATAGTGACTATTTAGAACGAAAAAATAACTTTGAAGTACAAAAAATGTGACCAGTCAGGCCCGTGCGATGGACCCTTCCGGGGGGGGTTTTCAAAATTCAAATTTAGATAAAATTAATAACAATACCAAAAGAGTATTTTGTCTCTTTTGATTAAAATATTGGGTCCTGAAAGAACAGAAGGTTGAAATTATGTTTTTTTATTAAAAATTTGGAGTTTAAGGCTTATGGTTGAAGAACACGAAAATTTAGAATTTAAAAACAAGGAAACAATTGTTAAAAATATGTCTTAAAAATTTAAAAAGTTTGATTAAAAAAAATCCGGCAAGTTGATTATAAAATTGAAAAAAAAACTGTACAATAAAATTCGGTAGATTTATTTAAAAAATTGAAAAAACAGTATGGAAATAAAAAAGATTAGTTTTTAAAAACATTTCAGGAAGAGTTTTTTCAATAATCATGTTTCATCATAACCATTTTGGTGCTTATTTTTTCAATTATTGATTTGGTAAATAGTGTCCTCAACTAGAAATTTTGTCAAATTCGGCCATTTAGTTTTGGTAATAAAGAGTTTATTACTAGTAAAATTGATAGATAACTGATTATGGAAAAATGTCATTACAAGTATTTTTGACATCACAGCAGAAAGTGAAAAAAAAACTTGATTCTATTTAAAGCTCATTAATTCATATAAAACTTTTATTTCTAAATAATATGTTTTTGATTTGAGTTTTTGTAAAAAGAAAGTGCAGAAACTTCTCTAAAGATTTTAATTTATTTTCATTTCAATCACAAACCCACCGTACGAGGAAAGGTGTGCTTTGATATGTCTAACCTCACTCGAAAAGCGGCGAGTCGAACTGCAGCAAGGTTTTATATTCGACACATTGACCAACCGTATTGACTGTGCTTACATTCTGCAACGTGTTAACATTTATGTACCAACGAGAACACTTCGACAACGTCAGTTTCTTTCAATTCCTCACCACCGTACTGCCTATGGCCAAAACCACCCTATTGACAAGTGTTGTGAACTTTTTAATTTATCATTTGTTTAATTTTAATATGTGCAAACGTCGTTTTAAAATAGGCTTAAGAAGAATTTCCTAGTTTTTAAGTCATCAGTCTGTACAGTAATTAAACCAAAGACGAAATAAATAATAATAAATATAAAAGCTGATAGAAATATTGCATACTATTAAGATTCGGGGAACCTAAATTAGTTGAAATTACCGTTTAAATTCATTGCACTTAAAAAAAAGTAATTTTTGTGGCCTTGTGTAAATTTTTACAACCCTTTTTTTAAGTATTTAGAAGAACAAAAAACACGAAATAAAATTGAGTCTGAAATTGTTTTTTAAAGAATATTTCATATCATCATAACATTTGTTATGACAAAAAAGATTTTTTTTCATAAAAAAAAGGTTCGTTTCAATCTCAATCTTAGTTACACTTCTTAATAAAAACCCATTCTAACTAAAGACGAGATAGGGTTTTTGTATATCAAGTTTTGAGTTCCAATACAAAAGGTTGAATGAACTAAAAACTAGAATCTACAATCAAAGTTAGTTTCAATTCACGAACGTCAAATAATGTCGTAGATCGAAATGTCTCAAGCCAAGGGTGATTCATGCCGAAATTCCGCCGGAGGCGAAAAAAATTTCTGACTGACTGATCAAGTAATTTTCCGTTACTACCGTCAATATTAACACGCGCAATTCAAATTACTCTTTCATTGGTTTATTATCGGTGAAAAAAGTGACTTTTGGTGATAAAAGTGACCATTTTTCGGAAAATAGTGACTTTAGTGACCAAATGATGAAAAAAGTGACTTTTTAGTGACTGACCCAAAAAAAGTGACCAAGTCACTAAAAAGTGACTCGCTACCAGCCCTGTGATTCATATACACATATTTTCAAAAATGTTGCTTTGATAGAAACTTTACGAGGAAATGTCCTAAACACATTGAAGATTCAAAGCCTAGTTCCGATAAGTTAGATCAATTTAATGCTGACCAATGTTATGCAGAACGCCCTCAAATAAGCTGTTTGTTGTGTATCAAATAGGGAGGTTCATTTAATCGACGTTGTTTTCTTAATATGATTTGGAATAAATTATATTAAACAACCTGAAAGAGGCTTGTTTATTTATGAAAATCGAATAAACATGGAAGAGTTATTCGACGTTGAAATTGGATACATACAAAAAAAAAAAATTAAAAATATCACGTACCTTCAACAAAACTATTGTGAGTTTTAAAGGCCTCATAGCTTCATAAGGTAAAGAAAAACAATTTTCTTCGCCAAATTTACTTTGTAACGAAGCAATCGAAATTCCGTACACAAAACCAGGTATGAAAAAAAGGAAACTGTATGATATGCTGTTAAACTTTTTTGAAGATTCTATGAAGAGGTTCAAAGTTTAATAAATAGTCTTTGAGTGCATTTGTGCTAGCGATTTAACGTTCGGAAATCCCCAAATTATTAGCTGTTTATCACATGATTTCTCCAGGTTTTTATATTACTGGTTTCTGAATTTGAAAACATGGCTAGTCTAATAAATTTGATAAAATTTGTACATTAAATCATCCAGAAAATTCAAATAAACTCAAAATGAAGTTGGTCTCTGATTTTTCGTTTTGATTATTCTTAAGCTTCATTTTTTGCTAACATGACATGCAGCTAAGCCCTTCATGAAAAAAGAAATAACCATTTCAAAATAAAAAAATTTTAATCCATTGAAAAGTATTAAAATAAATAATGGTAGACTTTGCTTGCTAGAGCTTTTAATAATTTCATGAAACGTTTTTGCAAAGGTTATATAAATCAATAAATTCCCTGGCTAAGCAAAGCAGTCTTTTGAGATTTTTTATCCTCATCTTAGTGTTCCACAGCTTTCAAATAAGCAGTCAAAAACGCTAAAATTAAAAAAAAAAAAATGCATAACTTCGAATATTTTTTCTGAGGTACAAGTTAGATTTGTGCTTTTTTTTACATGAATTGTACTGCAAGAATCGAGGTATATTATTCATCCGAAGTTAAATTTTGTGGAACTTTCTGGCTTATCGTTTCTGGCAATTTGGATGAAAATTTTGTTTTCCCATACCAGTTTCCATACCAGATTCAAACTCGTTGTGCTAATTCAGGACTGGATGGATCGCTTTCAAAATTTTTATTGCCATTTCTGGCAGCAAAAACAACCAAAAAAAGTTATGGGAGGTAAAAAATTTAATAGTTTTAAATTTCCATACGAAGCTTGAAGCGATCTAATATACATAGTAGAAGATGATTTTAGGAAAAAATTTATCGAGAAAATTAAAACTGTGATAAACATTTTTTCATTCACATATAAGTTAGAATGAGCTAGAGAAACTTTATAGCTCTGATAAATAATCTGTACAACAGTACAAAAATAATTCACCCACAAGAAAATAAATTTCTTATCTATTTTTTTTAACCAAAGTTTATCGAGATTTCTTTAAAGTGAAACTACAAAAAAATTTAAATTTTATAACTTGTTCGACCCATTTTTAGACTGCAGAAAAATTTATAGAATTAAATAAGCACGTGATCTAGAAACAACAGCAAGTGAATAACTTTAAAACATTGCAGGATTAATTTTATTTTTATTTATGTAATACAGTAAATTATTCCCATAATCTTTTATGGGAAAAATCAAGCCTGAGATTATCAAAGCCGAATTTTGTTCGGATCAATTTATTCACACGCTCGATCAAGAAAGCATATCAAAATTGTATTTCAAACTCATTTCAACGAGATATTATTTTTATCGATATCAAAATCTTCGTTAAGGTTGTTAAAAAAATCTCCTGGCTATACCCAAACTTTTCAAGAATTGTGCAAGTTTGACATTATGCATACAAGTTTGAGTACAAGGAACGATGTAGTTCACCACCATACAAGAAAAAGAGAGTAAAATAATACATTGCGTGGAGGCTGGTATGAAAGACTTGTATTTTTGCGTTTTTATTATATTGGTCAATATCATATCTGATTGAGGTTATAATCTTGTTATAATGCTATCAAAGGCAAGGTTTCCGAAATCACAGAAAAACATGTAACTTTACAGAATTTTGAGCAATTTTTTATCACAGGAATCTGTGACACAGAATACAGAATTTTGGAAATATTCATAGATTTCATAGAATTTTTAAATTTTATATGTAATTCCAAAATTTTATTTTTGATGTTAATATAAATTTCGGATTTCTAAGTTCAGATTGGAAAAATATAATAAAATTGGTAAGGTTAATTAATTTCGTTCAAGTAAAATGTAAAAAGACCTAATTTTTCATGAATTTTCAATTAATTATACAAAAATATTGTCACAAAAAACCATCACAGAATTTTTGGGCAAAATCACTAAAAGTCAGTTTTTTTTTGCGCCAAAACACAGCATTTTTTTCGGCAACCTTGATCAAAGGGTAATTTAATAAAGTTATTCTTGCATGGACTTCTTGATACAATTTGAGATATTTATATCATATTTTGAGATAAAAAATTGAATATCAAAACATCTTATCTTGACATAATTTTGTAATTGTCTTCTGATGGGGTTCTTGGAAATTATTTGTCATATAAAACTCTTCAACTAAGATTTGAAAATTTTACTCTTTTATCTGGGTTTTAGTTGTTAAATATCAGAATGAACAAAATAAATAATCTCGGAAAAAATATCTTAGAAGTTGACTTTCTTCAAATTTATAAAGAGTAGTCGATATGATATGATTAGTAATGCACAAGTCATTTAATATAAAAATCTGGTAAATCGTGAACTAGACAAGGTTGAAATCAAACCGTTTGAAAAAACTTTACAAGTTGTAAAATTCAGAATATACCCTTAACATTTGTTTTTTTTTAATATTTATGAACCTTCTTTTAAAAATAATCCAAAATATGACCATTTTCTCGTACATGTGCTGAAATTCCCATTTATCCCAATTTCTCGGTGAAGCAATGAATAATGTTCCAGCAATAATTTTGTGTGGGATTCCTTTGATGAGAAAATGAGAGAAGTTCTTCATTACAATAATTCATATCTTGTCAAAACTGAGTTTTGTGCCTAATTCAAAATAAACAATTTGAACATTTTTCCCATAACGTTATTATTTTTGTACACTTTTACACTTGCTCGTGCGAGTAATTTTATGACTATTACTAGAAATTGATCCTCTCTTTGTTCTCTAGTATCTTAAATATGTTAAAACTAGTTTATGTGCACATTTTGATGAAAATCAATCGGAAACCTATAATGAAATTAAAAAAAAGAAGAAAAAAAACCTATAAACCTATAAACGACTATAATCGAAACAAAAAAAAAATCGGAAACCTTGAAATGGTATGGGAATTCTTTCTTTTTTAATTTGTGTATTCTAAACATTTCTTGCATTTAAGGTAAAATTTTTATTATCAGTAAACATTGTTACACTAAAAATTCGTTTACTTCCTTTTAGATACCCAAAAGGCCGTATGGAATATTGTGTTGAAGCATCCCAAGTAATCGAAAGTCGCATAGATACTTAATCTTGTGCATTAAAAGTTCACATTTGGCTGAATAAAAGGTACTCGAAAGAATTGAAAATAAGTGCTTAATTTGGACTTCTAAACGAACATGAAAAGTCTAAACCAGTAGCATGGATCATTTTTGTGCGTTCCAAGTACCTTAAAAAATACCAGGATTTAATTTGGCCTGTCGTGCTTCGTTACGAACTTCTTACGAATTTTTTGGTTCCGTACAGAACATATTACGAACTTTTTAATTATGTGCAGAACTAGTTATGAACTTTTTGGTTTCATGAGGAACTTCAATGCAAACGTTAGCGTTAAGATTTGGCACAAAAGTGAATAACAGAATATCAGAGCTACAAATAAACGAACAACGAACCGAAAAAAATAAATTTTCGTGTATGGCATAAAAGAAAAATAAGTAAATCAACCTTTTTTATCCTGTTTCAACTTGCCCAGTAATTTATCTTTCCCTTTTCTATAATAGAAACAGTTCCGCAAATTTTCATGGTCGTAATTGGGAAAAGCTTTGATGAGCAACCACACGGTACGAATGTTTACTTTTTATAATATCGCCTGCTTTGAAAAGGCGATAATTTTAAGTTTATTTTGTATTGATGTTCAAAATAACAGCAATCTAAGCATTGGCTTCGTTGGTTCAGGTTCAAATCTTCAAGCATGCAAATTTTTCAAGTAAGTATGAAACTCATTCACAGATAAACCATCATTAAATTAATATGAATAGGTATAGAAATCCAAAGCTAGTAAAAGTATGATTCTGTTTTCATTAATATCTTTTATTCGAGATCTCATGTGGATGCTGAATAGCCTTCTACTCAGCATCAACTATAGACTTTGGTAGTATCGATAAGAACTTCAATTTTAAGCTGAGTAGAATGCTATTCATTCGTTAAACAAAGCTATCGTTTAATAATCCTGAGAAAAATACCATAAACTATTCGAAACAATATCGACTTAGCCAAAAAACCAAGAAAAATCTTGACCCTGTCTTGAAAAAAAAAAAGGAAAATTAAAGCCACACTAGTGTGGCGACTCCCTTTCGAGCGACGCGGCGCGGGCGATTCATCGTCGTCGTTCTGTCATTGCCGTGTATACTCTCTTCCTTTTCGTCCATCCGTTCGTCCGCCTGTTGCCTGACTGAGTCTGGTGTTCATCAGGTTCCTCGACGACGACAATCCAAGTAAGTTCCAACTAAGCGGCCAGACCAGGCCACTAGCCAGCCCTCGGGGGCTAGTGTTAGTGTTAGTGTCATCGGATGGTGTTTGGTTGGGTCGCTATCAGAAAATTTTCCATTGACATTTAATCGACTCTCTACTACAATTTAGGTTCGCAGAGAGAAGAACCACGAATGCGCTTGACGCCCCAACTCCCCAAGCGGATGAGTCGGATGCACATGGCTCTTCTTTACTTATAGATACAGTGGGCGAGGAGCAGCGGAAATTATTTTGTAACAATTTTTTTTGCAGAAAGACGAATTCGGCTTAGGGGGTTTCTCGGAATTGGATTGGAGTGCATTCCTTAGGGTCGAAGTCAGTGACCGCGATTTTTTAAGGGAAATATTTTTTCTGGGGATCAGTCGAGTCATAAATCACTGTAGAGGATTTTTAAACTTTAAAGAGGAAACCCTAACCCATAGTGCACCAAATCGTGTGAACTGGTTCATTTTCCGATGCGTTGCGAAGGGTCTGCTGCTGAATGCTATTAAAAGTTCGGGTTGGTCCGGCGCTAATCATTAGAGCATTCCGCGTAACCGCAGCAACGCGGCATCATTCTCTGTGTCGCATCCTCACGTTTTGCAACGAAAATAGAAAATCATACTTAAAGGGACTGCTTGCTAGATGCTGCAGAAATCTCGCGTAATTCCCTTTCAGATGACGATGATTTTTGGCCCGTTTTCGGTTTCACTTCTTTCGGGGCCACTTTGAGTGAAACTATGTCGCTGTTTTGCCTTTTTTTTCTGTCACTCTCTTCTCTCGTGATGATGACACAGCGACACGTTAAAACACTTGCTATTTCGGCACGCTTTTCTGCGCTCGAATGCAACAAAGTAGTAATCGGGTGCTTAATCTGATAGACTAAACAACACTTCTTTCCTTTTGGGGCCTTTCCTACTTTCAGGCCTTCACTTTCAGTAACTTTCAGGGACAATTGGAATAATTTAAAACCTTAAACCACACGTTAACAGACAAGTCCCGGGACATAAATTATTCAATAACAATCACCAACAAGAATAAGATGAAGCCGCCGCGAAAACTGGCTAAAACCAAAAGAGGCAAGATGAAAATAATTCAACTTTGCACAATACTCTTGGCGGAATAAGGCTACAACAAAATAAAGCCCAAAAAAAAAACGTCTCACGCAATTTCGCGACTCTGAAACATCCGTCGTCGTGTGAAATTTACACACTCAAGAGGCGGCGCACCGAGACCGAGAATTCGAAGCCCGAAACAAACCAAAAACGATACTGATACGCGAACGAATAAGCGATACGCAAAGAGTATTCGACTACGGTTTTTTGATGGCGCGGCGCGGCAACGATGTGTGTACTTCCAACCAACTCTTCGGGTGTCTGCGTTGATACTGAGTTCGCGACTGCCGCCGATCGCTCTTTGGACCTAGAGCTGCTCCGCGTCGCGACTTTACACACGCGAGGACTGCTGCTCGGTTGCTTGCTTGGTTGAAGTTGCCCGGTTGCTTGACTGGTGTTTTGTGTGTATGAACTTGGTTGGACTTGTTACACCCGAAAAAAGCGCGGCTGCGGCGCCCCGGTCCACGGTTTTCCTGGGACTACTAACTTACTTTCTTTGCTGCTTGGGGGGCTACTCAAAAAAGGAGCAGCAGCAACTTTGTGGATTCTGACTGATGGCTCTTCCCTTTTACCTCTGGTGCCTACTCCAGATTTTGTTGGCGTTGCAATGCCAATGCTTGGTTCATGGCTGGATGGCCTTATCCACTTTATCTTGGGGAGACTTGCCCAGAACATACTTAGGTTGGGTCAGAACCTTGAAAAATTTTGCACCTCCAAGTATAGGGTATCACGATTTTGATACAACCCTGCTCATTCCGGATGACGTTTAAACAGCTGACTTCTGCTAGGTGTTGATGTTTACAGTTTCACTTAAAACTCATGATGCATGATGGAGCTCCTCTTTTCATAATTTAAGTGAAAATGAGAAGGATTTACCCGAAAAAAACCTTAAAAATATCCCAAACATTTAGGGTAAAATACCTAGATTTCGACAGTTTTTACTTGTTTTGTCAGAAAAACCATGTCAATATATTAATTGACTTAAGTTTTTCATCTCAAATATGATTGGTTCTATAAATCTCACGTTTTTCTTCATTCTCTACCTTTTTTATCGATAGAAAGTTTAAAGACAAAGTTTTTATTATCCTTTTAATAAAACCTTCCGATGATCTAGTTTTCGACATTCAATTTTAGTTTTCGACACAAAAAGTTTTAGTTTTCGACAAGAACATTTTCACCTCCTTTGTTACCACAGGAATATGAATTTTTGCATATTGGATTGCTTGTATACTTCACGGCGTTTTTACACCATGGAAACAGTATAAACATACCAAGGAAGATGGGTGTCGAAAAATAGTTTATTAGGTGAATTTTCAGCGCTAGTTTTCGACAGCTCAAAAAACAGTTGATTTTTTTTTAAATGTCAGCAAAAATATGAAACAAATTACCGAAAAGATTGATTTCAGTACCTTATCTATCCATTGATTCCTTTTATGTTGCTTTCAATCGAATAAAAGGGGAGTTTTTTTCATGATTCAAAATCATGCTATTTGGTCGATAGCATTGAATTTCACAGGTGATTTAGAATTTTACTTTTCAATTATTGATTTACTACTATTAAACAACTTATTTATAAGAATTTTTATATTCAACCTTTACTAAACTGGGAGAAAAAAAATAGAAAAATATGAACATAGATAGCTTGAGCCACTAAATAGAAAGATAAGCCTTTCATTAAAAATTTGTCGAAAACTAGCTCCTGTCGAAATCTAGAGTGTTTACCCTAGCTGAGTAAGTTGGGGTGAAAAAGGAAGAAATAAACATTAGGGCGGTTTGAAATTTGATTCTGAAGGTTGGAGAGGAAAGCAACTTCGTGGACAAAAAATCTGGGCGAAAAACGGATACGGTGGACAAAACTTTGGACCGGAATGCCATGCGTGCTTACGCCAGTAAGAAAACTGCCTCAGTTCAGATGTGGTCAAAAACGTGGATCCCCTTTCAGCACTATCCATCTAACCAAGGTAAGATTGGGTCTGAAGACGTATAAAAAGCAGAAGAAGCCGAAGCCGAGTCAAAAACAAGCTGCTACCGTCAAACCAAGAGCTCATAAATTATAAGATCAACTGCAGTGAGGAAAATCGGTGTGTATTTTCATTGACGACGAAACGTATTGCAAGTTAGATTACAAAACGCTTCCGGTGACCCGTATTACACTGTTCGGGATAACCAAGGTATTGACGAGAAGGAGACATCAATTTTTAGGTAATGTTTTGGCAAGCTATATGCGAGTGTGGCATGCTTTCCGAGCATCGCCTGCTGCCCATGATCCAAAAGCATGATTACTAGGGTAGACATAAATTGCACTGTGTCTGGGATTCTGGGGTCTCAACCTTCAAATGCAAGCATAGGCTTACCAGATATTTTCAAAAAAAAAGCGGGACATTTTAGAAACTCTTAAAAACCTGATTTTTATGTCCATTCCTATACATAAGTCTACGTTCCTATAGCTAAAATAGTTCATAGAAAGTAATGAAATATGGTTAAACGAAATTCTGTATAAAATTTGTAATGAATCCTCAAGAAAACTTCCATCTTTATATGTATACTGCGAATGCTTAAATGTTGTAGTTCAGAGTGATTTAATCCGAAATTAGAAGAATTTTTTTTACATTTTTACACAGCTGTTTTTGGTAATTTACCAAGTTTATTTAATTTAACTCGTCCATTCATTTGTTATTGTTTGACTGAAAATAGTTTTTTTTTTGCTCGGTAGGCTTATTCTATTTGATCCGGAATTTGCTTTACATCACACATTTTACATACATTTGCACACAGCTGCGAAATAAGCTTTACATCCAAGGGATTCTGCTTGGATTCCGAAAAACATCTGGAGCTATCATCATTTGGGAGCAACTCAAAGAATATTTTCTTCAATCGAAAAATGTCAACATTGCTAGAACGTGCTAAAAGAACGCTTAATCGAACCAGGTTGTTATGGTAAGATATTTTAGGCTTGCCAGTGCCCGGTTTTACCCAGACTCGCACGGATATTTGACACAAAATTAAGGAAAAGTTCGGTCCGGCCCGGTTGCCTAGATTTCGTAAAAAAAAGTCTTTATGTTGCACAGATTTATCCACTTTGTTTCCAAAACTGAGCAAAAAAAAAACTGTAATTGAATTATTATATTTTTTCTATTATTGCGTCTAAAAACGATTTTTATGAGCAAGTTTAATCTTAAAAATCATGAACAGTTTCTCGGAAGCCAAAAATACAATTTAAAATCTGCTTATGTGTTTTGATATAAAAATATATTTTCAAGTGTATTTTTTTAATAATTCCGTGGTTTTGACCAAATTTACCCGGATATTGCCGTGATTTTGGGTTGAAAATTTTTAAATCAGATGTCCAGATTTTGCCAGGTGTTAAGATAAGAAATGTCAGGAAAATATAACTGAGCGAGTTATTTAATCTTGTCTTATGCAAGCTTTGAAAAAAGGCTGCTAATTTTGAGAAGAAAAAAAAACATTATATTTGAATGATTTTCTGTATTGAACCAAAGAATTTAAATTGAGGCTAAATCAAGGTTTTTCCAGTATAAGTCAGTGAAACTTCAAAAAAGTGTTACCTATTTAATTTTCACAGCCTTTTCGGTGAATGTCATGTTCTCTAAGTAAGAAAATTTTTAATTTTGAAAATCATAAATGGATAAGGGAAGATAAGGAAAAAATGACAGGAGTTGAAAATGATCGAGAAGTGATTTTAGAAAAAGCGTTTTCATCAAGTATGGACCAACTGTTTTGAAGTTAGATTTCTGAAAAAAATCAATTTTTTCGACATTTTTCCTAATAAATATCTAGAGTTGATTTGGTTCTTAGATTGGGCTAAACCAGGGGGGTGACATCCCTATCCTTTGTCATTGATTTTGACAACCATCAAAATTACGGGCCCACGATTTTGTGGGTCTAGAGATTTATGAATGATTGCACACTAACACAACAATCATTCTGGTTCCTCATAGGTTGAAATTTTGACTTTTTCAACTCTGTACTGCTTTGAGAGGAAAGCACCATAAACGTCTCTCCCGAGGGATAGAAAAAAAGAAAAAGATTCTTGTTTGCAAGAAGAACCAGATTGCAACCCCCCTGTCTAAACCTATCCGCATCATTATTGAAACCATTCCATTGCAAAAATGAAAAAATTGTGACTTTTGCACACAGTAAAACTTGAATAACTTTGAAACAATTAGTCATAGCTATACACTTCCTCCTGTCAAAGTTTCATAATCTTGAGCATAAGTTTAGTTCGTTAATGATTGAAAACTTCAATCAAAAGCCTACACCTTTTTTTTTGATTAAAAATATTTTTTTTACAAGAAGTCATAATATTGCAGAATTGAAAAAAAAAACGAACATTCAAATTAGGAGTCCAAAACAGTCTTAACAAATTTTTAGTTTAAAATTAACATTATGGAGGAAATTTTAAAAATATAAGATCTGGAAAAAATAAAATATATGTTTATTTTATTTTTTCCAGATCTGAGAACTTTATTAGTAAAAAAGACCTGTTTTAAAAATCGATGCAGTGCGACCTCTGAACATCATTTTACTGAGTCGATGCAATTATAAAAGTATTTTTTGTTTTGATTATAGCCGATTTACCATCTTTATGGCATTCGCGACTTTATATCAACATTGCAGTTGGCGGACAGTTAGTGAAAAACTTACCCGCTACAACTGTGTTCGATGTATGCTCTTGGGCTCGAACTCTTGGACATCGGCTTTGGAGGCAACTGACTTGCCAACTGATCTATATTACAAGCCCAATATAAAACTTTGTTTCTTACACCCTAAGCTAGGGTTGCCATCCGTCCCGCAAAAGCGGGACATGTTTATTGACTTACACTGAAAAAATCAAACTTTATCCTCAATTTCAATTCATTTGTTCTAAACGAAAATCGTTCGAGTATGTCATTTTTCTCAAAATAAGTAAAACAACCCATTTTTTTTTCGAATTCGTCTTTTTTCTCAAAATAAGCATCAATTTTTCAGAGCTTTTTTAAGACAATACTGAATAACCCCAAAGTTAAAATAAAATTTAGATTCTGTTAAGCGTTCTTGGAACACGGTCAAACAATGCATTGTAAAAATCTTTAGTATGAAAAAATATTGTTTAAGTTGCTTCCAAATGATTATTTATCTCAATTTTTCGATAGAAGTTAGTTGAATTACCTTTTGCTGTATTCCAGCTTTTTCGACTCAATTGTCCAAATATACAATGGAGAAAGTTTTCTTGAGTTTTCAAATTTTTAAAACCAATTTGAAATAGATTTCTTATTGCAAAAAGTTTTTTTACGCGATATCAAATCCGCCGTTTCTTTCAAATAACATATTAATATGGGATAACCATGGAAACTAACCGTGTTTATGACAAAAAAAAAAAACATGTGAATAGAAGTCATGTAAGAAAAACTGAGCAAAACCAATCCACGTTAAAAAAAACCTTAGTATACTGTCTATGAATAACTTTGGTTGATAGTATACGTAAAAGTTTGACAATATAATTAAGCTTTTTTTAAAAGCTTCTTAAATGTCCCGCTTTTTTCGGCTGTGTCCCGCTTTTTGTCGTCAAATGTCCCGCTTTTTTCTGAAAGTATCTGGCAAGCCTACCCTAAGCTATCATTTGAAGGTTGAGCGCCCTGAATCCCAGACATAATGCAATTTTGGGCCATCCTAATTGTCACCCATTACTGTTTTGCCGGATTTGGCATCAGTTCACTACTCAAAATACACGATAGCATGGTACAAATCTAACGAAATCCAAATTGTACCTAAGGAGATGAATCCGCCAAGTTGTTCTAAAACGGAACCGATTGAAACTTTTTGGGCCTTTACCAAATGAGAAGCCCCCTGCAGATTCTAACGAAAACTTCGCTAGAGACTGAGAAAAAAGTGGCCAAAATCAGCGCAAATCAGTCTGTGCTGAAGCTTACGAGCAGTCTTCGATGAAAAATTGGATCACTGGCCAGTAGGTTTGCTTGAATCTATTTTTTTTTTTATTGATTTATGTACTATAGAGAACATAGAAGTTTAAAAAAAATAATTTTCTCATAAATTGTTTTTATACTAAGGTTGCCAAAGAACTTTTTCAGCACGTATCCGAATTTATTTCATGATTGTCGACCAAAAATCCAGGTAATATCCGGGCAAATTTGGTCAAAACTCAGGAATAACTCAACAAGAATCAAGAAAAAAAAACATTAAAAAAACTTATTTCCATAAAAACATATCAGCAGATTTGCAATTGCATTTTCGGCTCTCATATAACCTTTCATGATTATTTGCTGAATACAGAATTCTAGAGCATATTATGTAGCTCTCAATTTAGGATATGGAATTCATTTCTGTCTATAAGATTCTTATATTCTATTTTGTATAACATTCTGGCATGATTCTGATACAGGTTTCTTTCTGATCTGGTATCAATATACAGTATTCGCTCATTAATCGGACGCTGTTGTTGGGACAGAAAGGTGCATCCGACTACCGAAAACGTCCGATTACCGAGGTTGCCTTGACAGAAACATTATTTTGGTCGTAGGTTTTGACTAAAACATTACTTTTAATCATAATAATTGATATTTTATTGAAGGTTCAACAAAACGTCCGATTTCAACAAAACGTCCGATTTTTGAGTAAAACTGACCTTGGACTCAGCTCCCAAAAACAACCTCGATCTTGCCGTTTTTTTAATTATTACTACGAAATCTAATGTTTTCATTATTAACATAATTATGGGTCAATTTCCGACGATTCCGAGATTTTTGTTATCACGTTTGCATCATGATTGCATCAAGCATTTATCCCTTTACTTGTTTTCTGTTTAGTGTTAGTTTTTTTTTGTCATATTTGCAATTTTTACATTATTCATTATTTTTTAGTTTTTTCAATAATTTTTAGCATTTGGTTTGCAATTGCTTTTTAATTTCATGAAATTTTCATCTTTTGTCATTTTTGAGTACATTATAATTTTTTAAATTCTGTTGTATTTTATTACCATTAAAGAACGTAAAAACATATTTATGGTGCTTGTCTAAATTATATTGGTCCTGTTAGAGCGAAAACTACCCAAGCAACCAAAAGACACATATTCACCTAAAAGAAGGCCTTGAAAGTTACATATTGGCTTACAAAAAGAAACAACTGCCCAATTCCCTTTAGTGAACTTTATGTAATCATTAATGAGCTTTAAAGTTTCAAAAGTGATTGATATGTAGGTCGTATGTGACTTATTTTGCTCAAGTCCCATGAGTGAACTTTACGTACTTACTAATGAAACTTGAAAGTTGCAAAAGTGTTTTATATGTACGTTGAGACTTAAGTCACAAAAAGGGCACAATATAAGGGCACAAAAAGGCACCCTAAACAGGATTTACCTAGTCACAAAAAGTGCATTGGAGTACTTTTTTTCTGGCTGGCTGGTTTCTGGTTGGGCGGGTGCGCCTGCAATTATGCTAAAAAATCGAATCACCACTTCGAGTTTTAGTTTCAGCTAGAACAACATTTAGGCGTTTCCTCGTGGTAGCATTTTCGATTGTCACCACGAAAGTCGGGGTTCGATCCCGAAGCCGGGCAAGTTTTTTCTCAATAAGTCGAGCATCAAATTGAACAAAACTCAACAAACCGCAATTTGTCGATTTTGAAATTCGACGCCAGGCATCATGGCGGCACCATGTTTTGAATATAGTAAATAATCAAGAAAAGGTTGTTTAAACTGATGCCTAGGTGACATTGGAGATAGAGAGAGAATTTTTTGCTCATTTGACAACTTTTTTTGGAAGCTGAATTAAAAGGCCTCTGGAAGCTGAATAGCAAGCAATTTAGATTGGTTTAGGAACTTTAAAGTATCAATATGAACTTAAATTTTGAGCTTCAAGGAACGTACTTCAGAATATCTATGATGGGGCTGAGTAAGCATTTTCGTACTTGTTTTATGGGACTTTTGGTTGCTTGGGTGTAAGGTAATGTTCTTTCTAAAAACTATCAAAATTGGATGCTGCGAAAATCGAATTTTGCTGAAAACGATCGGGGTCTGTATTTGAATTTGGCAACATCCGATTTTGGCACATGTGCCAAAATAGAACGGTTTGGAGAATCAACATTACCTTACAGTTTTTGCAATTAAAGAGTCAATATAATTTACGTTTTTAATGGTGAAAAAATATATGAACAAAAACAAAAGTTTAAAAAAATTACAAAGTACTCAAAAATGACAAAAAGAGGACAATTTCATAAAATAAAAAAAAAGTACAAACATAATACTAAAAATGACAAAAAATAAATAAAAAATCATGAAGAATGACAAAAATAGCAAATATGACAAAAAAAAAACATTTTAAACAAAACAAGATAAGTATTATATGCACCAAAAATATTATATGAAGAATTACAAAATACGGATATTAAATTTAAAAAAAACGTAAATAATAACAATAAAAAAAATTAAAGTAATAAGTGAAAAAAGAAAAAAAAAAGTTCGATTTCGGCAATTAAAAATGTTCGGGCGTTTTGCCAAAATCGAACGGGTTTTGTATTGATAATTTTTTTCTAAGCGGCCGATTTTGCAAAAAAAATGTTCCTATGACAATTTGAATTGCGCTTTTGAAAATTTGCATGCAATTTTGTATACCTTTTAAGAGGGTCGTGAAATAAGTTTTTTCGTAAAGGACTTAGTATGAAAGTTAGTAATGTTTTATTTTTATTTCTATTTAAGGAACAGTAATTAATTGCTCTTCATTCGAATCTGGTTCCGATGTTCATAAAAGTCAGAATTTTTTAGCAAATTAGGCCGGAACAAATTCAGAATAATTCTTTTGTCATTCGAAGTTGAGACATCACGAGGAGGGGGATAATAAAAAAATAATGCAAAAAAATAAATAGAAATAAATTGCATAAAAGATTTTGTACAACAAAATTGCATACAATTTTCAATGCACAAAACCGATAAATTGAGTAAAGTTTGTTCGCACTACCTTTCAATTCTTCTAACTTTCAATCCGTCTATAAAATTTCATAATCTTGAAATGTCCTTGCTAAAAAGAACATCACTTTTCACTGATAAGGCCAATAAACTTATCAACATACATATCAAACGGAGGAATTCTGCATAAAACTTTAACGAAAATAATAATCGACTAGTTTGATAATGCAGAAGAGGATTATCGGCGATTTCAGCCTTAAAGGTTTTAAAAACGATGTGTTTTTATTTCATTTGACGTTTCGACATTAATTATGCCTTTTTCAAGGATTCTGGAAAATTACATAAATAGGAGAAAGAAAAAAATCATTTGTATTTTAACTATTTTTGTGTTCTAACGTTATTTATGTGAAAAATAATATCAAAAGACTTATTGGTCGGAGAAATAAAAAATAAAGATGTACTCATGGTAAATTTTCGTTTTAATGATTCAGTTTGTTTTTTCAATCTATTATCTATGTTCGATTTTTTTAAATGTTTTCGTCCAGTCGAGTAGCCAAAC
>NC_073693.1:301100005-301178950 GCF_029784155.1 Uranotaenia lowii | reverse complement strand
TTGATACTTTTTTATGTTTCATATGTTCTTTCCTTTTTTATTGTTTCTTGTATCGTCTATTGTTTCCGTTTCCCCCTTTTACTTCTTTCCTTTGCCCGATTACCTCTCGAACCGATGAAAGTGTGTTCTTGCCCCAACAACCCTTCCCCGGACCGTGGCCCCGGTTCCCCTTAATCTTTTTAAAGGGTACTAATCACAAGTCTCAACCTTCCTACGGTGTTTAGGTGTTCCGGGCACGCACCCCGCCGGATGCGATCGCCCTGGTGTCCCGGTTGCTCGAGTACACCCCGGGCACCCGGATCACGCCGATCCAGGCCTGCGCCCATCCGTTCTTCAACGAGCTGCGGGAGGGCAACAAGACGCTACCGAATGGGCGCGAGTTTCCGCCGCTGTTCAACTTCACCGAGCAAGGTAAGTCTCATGTTTATTTATTAAGGAATACATTTTTATTGACTCTTTAAGAGAGTTTGTTATAGTATTTAGGTTAAAAACGAAAAAATCGACAAAAATCTAAAACCATGGAAGATGGGCATAAAATTGCTTTGTAAATAGGATGTTCCAAAAAAACTAAATTATGTTCTAAAATCAAACTGAGGACTCAGAAAAATCGCATGCTGATCATGATCGGGAGATTCTAGTTGAAACCAGTAAACGGACTAGCCTATTTTAGCTAAAAAAATTTCACATTTCCGATAAGCGCTGTAACCCCATTAGTTTTCTCCGGATTACTTTTAGTAGGACGACCTATTCTACTTTTAACGTAACCTTTGCTGTGCAGGGATTATTTGAAATATGATGTTATTAGGAAAAGCTTATTTCTTAACAAAAAAAAATACGGTAGCATTGAGAAATAGCACAGAACAAAATTTTGAGAGTATGGCACGTCGAAGTCCGACCAGCATGAAACCCTTCATCAAAACAACACAATTCCAACAATTCCTCCTCTACCTTGAATATAAACTTGTGGTACGATGAGTCACCATTGGATAACCCCACGAATTTCACGGACATTAACAGTGGCAGTAAATGGATCCATAGAACTAGCTTGGACGCCTATTCCTTAGAAACTAAAAGCGGAAGATGGACACAAACTTCAAGAAAATCCTTTTGTCAAAGTGGGCTGGTTTATATGTACCTACTTACTAGAATAGATCATTTTGTTGGAATAATCGGCAGTCGAAGAATGCTTATGACTTGTCGCCTCTATGGAAACGGAAGTTTTCTTTAAAAGGTGTCCACGATGAAATTGCCACACACAAAATTGATTTGTAACATTCGAGTTTTCATCAACGGTTTTTCTTAAAGCCTTAACTATGACAACTATTTCATCCGAAGACTGCATTTCGATTCGACTTATGATAAAAAAGTTATCAGACTTCAAAAATGGGGTAAATTTTTTCAGGGTGATATTCATCACTGTTAATGCTGCGTCAAAATGTTCGAAGCAGTGTCTCTCATTAATAGTGATGAATATCAACCTTAAAAAAGGTAGCTATTTTTTAAGTTGAATTAAATTTTTTATCTTAACTCGAATCGAAATGCAGTCTTCGGATGAAGTATTTTTCATAGATTGGGCTTTAGGAAAACCCGTTTTCAAAAGAAATCGGTTGAAGAGGACCAACGTTATTCATGAAAAACTGGATTTTCATGTTCCTCCCGAACAAAATGTCTCAAAATCCCATACAAACTGTAACAATTAAATATTATACTTGGTTTATTATGTGCTTAAGCCAATTCGGAATAAATGTTCAAAACATTGCAAATTAAGAAGTCGATTCAAAAAAATACACTCAGTGTATATTGGGTAAACAAAATTGGGTAAATCATACGAACCACCCTGTAGTTGCCAACCCTTGAGAAATAAACAAAAAAGCCGAAAGAGAAAGAAGAAAAGAAACGTGCACAATTTCCGCAAAAGATCTGACATTGTGTCATAAGTCAGTGAGCCGAGAACACGTAGAGCTGATAGCCCCAGGCGGGTAGGACGAACGGCCAAAAAACGAGGCCACCAAGCGACGGAAAATCTGGTGAGTCCAGTGAAAAGTGCTTTGACGCACTAATTTAACAAATTTCGTTTGTGTTCTCCGCGCACACAGCTCAAACGATTGTGGCACACAAAAGGCCAGCAGAAAACCGGACAAAAAGGCCGGAAGAAAAAACAACGTGCTGCCGGAAAAGCCCCTTAAACAAGGGTAAGAGAGAATTTACTCCGGACAACAGCACCTCCTAACGGCAAACGCCTCCAGGGCCTTTCTTCTTTTCTGTTTTTTCTTCCCTTTTTTTCTCTTCGGTCTCGACGGTTTGGTGCCAACGAAGCGGAAGAAACCCGACGACACCGCAAACGAGAAGGAACCAGTTCCGCGATCAGCGGGAATCCTCGTTGGAATTGCCCAGTCACGCGAGAAGTCTCCTCGCGAAGCCATCAGTGGCGAAAAACGAGGAAAAGTTGTGGCTCCCGGATTCAGCGTGGTTTCGAGAAGGTTCGCCTACCGTCCAGAAGGAATCGCCTGGTGTATCTCCATCACCCAAAAGATCCAGCAGCAACCGGCCGTCGTTCTCAGTCGAGCCACGATCGACTCAGGCCGGGCCGTGGAAGCCATTTTGTTCCCGGAAGATCAGAGTGATTTGTTGGTGTGTGAGCTGCCAATGGTGACGAACAGGACATCTGGTGGCGGGTTTAGAAAACTCGCAGCAGCCAGGCAGCGGGAGCAGTTCCGTTCCGGAAGAATCGACGTCGTGTGGGAAAGGCCAGTGGTGACCGTTACGACATCTGGTGGCCAGAATCCAGAACGTTCATCGGGCGAGGCAATCGCGACACCTGGTGGCGGGTTTCGGAAACTCGCAGCTACTCAAGCAGCAACAGCGATAGACGTTCGCTTGCTCCGTGAGCCACCGGGGTGTGTTAGCCGGTTCCTGGAAGCGCATTGCCTGGTGGCGAGCGTGATGATTGGTCCGAGGATGACAGCAGGGCAGCAGGAGATCGACGCACAGAAAAACGCCGGGTCAGCGAGCCATCCACCGAGTGCGACAAAATGCAGTTTTTGCACGTAAGTCGGAAATTATGAATTGATGTCATTTGTTTACCTATTTACCCACAATAATTTCGACTATGGGCCATCGGAGCCAAAAGTAAAATAAAAATGATTTGCTAAAGCAATGTTATAAAATGAACATTAAAGTTTTACATCTTTCGTGATCTCATTCGGAAATCACCACAAGTTCCCCTGTTGGCTAAATTTAATGAGCTAGCCGGAGCCTGGCAAAGAGGAAGAAACAACTCTCTTTTTCTTCTTCTTTTCCTAAGCCAACCTAACCTTTCTTCTTACAAAACTTTAGGCTTGTTGAGCGACCCCTTCCGTGATCCGTTCTGTCCCTAATTTGGCATGAAACCTTTTACTAGGCCTAGGATCA
Organism: Uranotaenia lowii; assembly: GCF_029784155.1. NCBI lineage: Eukaryota > Metazoa > Arthropoda > Insecta > Diptera > Culicidae > Uranotaenia > Uranotaenia lowii. The sequence goes on along the minus strand of NC_073693.1, from coordinate 301,175,539 downwards.
ATTTAAATAACGCATAACTTTTTCAAATGTCGGGTCATTTGGGGCACTCTAATGTAAACCCATACTTTCTTCAGTTCCTCGACTGTTTTCACTACCTAAGATCGTTTAAGAAGGTGCTGCTTCATAATCGCCCAGTAATTCTCGATGGGGCGGAGCTCCGTAGTGTTGGCAGGGTTGAACATTTTCGGCACGAAATTGACCTTATTGTCCGCATACCACTTCAGCACGTCCTTGGAGTAGTGGCATGAGGCCAAATCCGGCCAGAAGATTGTTGGGACGTTGTCGGCCTTCAGGAGAGGAAGCAGCCGCTTCTGGAGGTACTCTTTCATGTACACCTGTCCGTTCATCGTGTCCTGGGTCACGAAAGGTGCACTCCACTTCCCGCATGTGCAGATGGCTTGCCAAACCAGGAATTTATTCGCAAATTTGGACATCTTCTGAGTGCGGACATGCTCCGGAACGTTAAACTGATCCTTGACCGTGAAAAACAGGTTGCCGGGGATATTTTTGAAGTCGGCCTTCACATATGTTTCGTCGTCCATGATGCAGCATTCAACTTTCGTAAGCATGTTGAGGTACAGCTTCCTGGCACGGGTTTTGGCGGACTTGTCCTGCTTCTCGTCGCCATTAGGGCCTTTTGTACCTTGAACGTTCGAATTCCAGCCTTAGTTTTGGCCTTCTGAACAAAACTTCGACTTAGGTGCAGGGAGGCGTTTCGGGTTTCGGTTGAAGGCTCAACTACGCGTTTGTGATTTTTGGTGTTGTACGGAATACTTTTTCCTATACTTCTGGGATACCGATCGGTAGTCAATCGTTCCTCGAACCGCTTAATCACTCGTGGCACCGTGGAATTCGCGATTCCCAACATTTTAGCTATGGAACGATGCGAGAGATCCTTGTTCTCGTGATGAATGTGCAAGATTTTATAACGCACGAGCTGTTCTTTCGACTCCATTTCCGCGAGTTTTGATCACAGGACATTAAAACTAGCAGGATGTAAACAATGAACTATGAACTAAATTCACCAAAATTTTCATTAAATTTTACCCAACGGTTAAAAATTTAGAGCAATTTCATAGTTTGGCAATTTCACCGTGGACATACTTTATCGGGTCTTCCCACTAATTCTCGGAACGGCACACTTTCCATCTGCTTCCTTCCCTCTTTGGTGCTCGGACACATCGCCTTGGTCAGCTTCTGGTTCAGATCTGCAGGAGTAGCAACAGCATTGCAATCAGCTATGTTAAACCGCTGTAGCAAACTGTTGATGTAGCTCTCCTGGTCAACCATCACTCGGCCTCGCTCTCTGGTCACCCGCATTCATAGAACTTTGCTGGCCAAAGCGAGATCCTTCATCCTGAACTTCGCCATAAGTTCTTTCTTGAGGTTGGCTACCCTGAGCTGATTATTTGAAAACACCAGCATGTCGTCTACGTACACACCCACAATGAGAACCATGTTACCTTCTATCTTAGAGTATACGCACGAATCGTACGCAGATCGCTTCAAACCGATTCGTTTAAGCTCTGCATTCAGCTTCTGATTCCACACCCTACTGGCTTGTTTGAGTCCATAGAGTACTTTCCGCAACCGACAAACTTTCTTGGGTTACGCTAAATCGACAAATCCTTCGAGCTGATCCATATAGATCTCCTCTTCTCCCAGATCTCCCCGCAGGAACGTCGTCACTGAATCCAAATGGTAAATCTTGAGGTTCAGTTCGACAGCCATCGACATCAAGTACCGGATGGTGGCGTATCGGACTACAAGTGAGAACGTTTCATTGTAGTCATCGCCTTTGACCTGAGAAAAGTCCTTTATAACCAAGCGTGCCTTGTACCGTTCTACAGATCCATCCGAGTTTGTCTTCAACTTATAGACCCATTTGCAGCCCATAGGTTTCCTCCCGTTGGGTAACTCAGTAACGCCACATTTTGTTGTTCACAAGAGCCTCGTACTCAGCCTGCACCGCTACTTTCAATTTTTCACTGTCTCGACCTGTAACCGCCTCACGAGATGTGTCTGGCTTGACATCTGTCTCAGCAAAAAATTTCTGTTCGGATTGGGAAATGCTTTAAGGCAAGGTATTACAACTCATAATACAATCTTGATACTTGTCTGGGATTGTGTGCCCCCTCGCACTGCGCCTTACCAACAATAATGGATCCTCTGGTTGTGGAGGGAGCACTGAAGATGGCAGTTCATCGTCAAGTATCGAATCAGTATCGTTGTAGATTGTTTCATCAAGGGTTTTTTTTTCCTTGTTGGGTTCCTACCACTGCGACCAGATGTTAGATCTTTTGTGTTTTTTTTTTTACAAGATGGAAATTTGACTTGAAACCATAACAGCCGGGTGTTTGCTGCCGTGTGTGGGTTCGTCCCACTAAAACCACCTTGGGCTTCGTGTGCCAGATGTGCCCCTTGGTTTCACCCTATGATACTACATCAAGGGGTAGGCTGTGCTCATGCACTTATACATCTCACCCTTTTCCTCTTTCTCAATTTTTCCTCAATTTCTCCTTGATCATCGTTCTGCTTTATCCTTCTTCCTCCTTCTCCTTTTCCTCTATCGTCAACTTCAGACTGGTACGGAAGACCCCGAAACGTGTGCCGGTTAGGTAACGCTTTCATAATAACTCACGCCCGTCACAGCATCCACTATCCCGGGGACCTCGAAACATGTGCCGGTTAGGTAACGCTTTCATAGTAACTCGCGCCCGTCACAGCAACCACTTCCGCAGGATTTCTAACCACCAAGGCATGGCCGATTGAGAAACTACCAAGCTAGAATCCCGACACGACCACCCCGAATGGTATCTCCGCTTCCTTTTGCTGTAGGAAAGATCGTAGCTGAGTACGTGAGACCTTTTAAGTCCCACCACACGTATGAGTCCAGATTAGGGTTATACCGCGCCCTAAGATCGCGTTGCTTTTGAATTGAAGTGTCATACGAGACCCAAGACCTTTCATTAGCTTGTCAAATTTGGTTGACTATCTCGCTCTCTCCGTTCATCATCTTTCCTGATCCTTATCAGATCGCGCATGAATTGCGAGATTTCGTCGACTATAGCACGCCATGACTGTTCGTCGCGACACATTTCACTCACTATGTTTTCAGCGTTCAAATTTTGAAGTTGTTGACGCCTTGAATTGAACCTGGGGCAGACAAAGATAGCATGTTCTGCCGATTCCTCCGTCTCTACGCATTCCGGGCAATAAGGCGAGCTGATAAGCTTAAACCGATGAAGGTATTGCTTAAAGCACCCATGACCCGAAAGGAACTGCGTCAGGTAGAAGTTGACCTCTCCATACTTCCGATTTACCCAGTCTGAAAGTCTCGGGATTAGCCTATGCGTCCATCTTGCGTTGTTCGATGCGTCCCATTGCTCCTGCCACTTGAGCATTGACGCTGCTCGTTGAATATTACGCACTCCTCTAACAGCTCTTGCTTTGTAACATTCCATATCCTCCGCCAGAGTTATGTCGATGGGAACCATGCCCGCGATGACAAAAGCTGCATCTGCTGATATGGTCCTATACGCACAGGAAACTCGCATGGCTATCAACCGATGTTTTTTTTATTTATTTACATAGTATTCCGTCTCACGACATAACTTGACGAACATAATTCCTAAAATTCACTCGGTTCATAGCAACCGTTCTCCAATTTCTCGGGCACCCCACGTTCGCCAGATCACGCTCCACTTGGTCTAACCACCTCGCTCGTTGCGCCCCCGCTCGTCTTGTTCCTACCGGATTCGTAGCGAACACCTGTTTTGCAGGACAGTCGTCCGGCATTCTCGCAACATGTCCAGCCCAGCGTATCCGGCCAGCTTTCACCACCTTCTGGATACTGGGTTCGCCGTAGAGTCGCGCGAGCTCGTGGTTCATCCTTCGCCTCCACACTCCGTTCTCCTGTACGCCGCCAAAGATGGTTCTTAACACTCGTCGCTCGAATACTCCGAGTGTACGCAGGTCCTCCTCGAGCAATATCCATGTCTCGTGCCCGTAGAGAACAACCGGTCTAATAAGCGTCATATACAGGTTACACTTCGTACGAGGGCAAAGTCTTCTCGACCGCAGTTGCTTGTGGAGTCCATAGTAGGCACGACTTCCGCTGATAATTCGCCTCCGGATCTCACGGCTGGTGTCATTGTCTGCGGTCACCAGTGAGCCGAGATAGACAAAGTCTTCGACTATCTCCAGCTCGTTGCCGTCGATCATGACCTTGTTATTACTGGACAAGCGGGTTCGGTCGGTCTCGGATCCGCAGGCCAGCATGTACTTCGTCTTGGACGTATTAATCATCAACCCAATCCTTCCTGCTTCGCGTTTCAGTTTGCGGTAGATCTCCTCCACCGCCGCAGATGATCTGCCGACTATATCAATGTCATCGGCAAAGCAGATAAGTTGACTGGATCTGTTGAAAATCGTGCCCCGCATTTCGCCCACCGCTCGTCGAATAACACCTTCTAGCGCCACGTTGAACATCATGCAGGATAGACCATCACCTTGTCGAAGCCCCCTGCGCGATTCGAATGAACTCGACAATTCACCCGAAATCCGCACACAGCACTGCGTTCCATCCATCGTCGCCTTGATCAGTCTGATTAGCTTCCCGGAAAAGCCGTTCTCGTCCATGATTTTCCATAGCTCGTTACGGTCGATCGTGTCGTATGCGGCTTTGAAGTCGATGAATAGATGATGCGTAGGGACTTGGTGTTCACGGCATTTTTGGAGGATTTGCCGTAATGTGAATATCTGGTCCGTCGTAGACCGTCCCTCCATGAAGCCGGCCTGATGACTTCCCACGAATCTGTTTGCTTGTGGCGTGAGGCGGCGGAGTAGGATTCGGGACAACACTTTGTAGGCGGCATTGAGGACAGTGATCGCTCGGAAGTTCTCACAGTCCAATTTGTCGCCCTTCTTGTAGATGGGGCATATTACCCCCTCCTTCCACTCCTCCGGTAGCTGTTCTATGTCCCAGATCCGGACTATCAACCGGTGTAGGCAATCGGCCAACCTGTCCGGGCCCATTTTGATGAGTTCAGCTGCGATGCCATCCTTCCCAGCCGACTTGTTTCTATTCAGCTGGCGAATGGCTTCCTTAACTTCACTCATCGTTGGGAGTGGCTCCTCTTCGTCGTTGGCTACGCCGGCGATGTACCTTCCCCCACCGTCTTGATCTCCTGCATGTGCGCCGTTCAGGTGTTCATCGAAGTGCTGCTTCCACCTTTTGATCACCTCACGATTGTCCGTCAGGATACCCCCGTCCTTATCCCGGCACATTTCGGCTTGCGGCACGAAGCCTTTGCGGGATGCGTTGAGTTTCTGATAGAACTTTCGTGTTTCTTGGGAACGATGCAGCTGCTCCAGCTCCTCGAGCTCCTCCTCCTCCAGGCGGCGCTTTTTCTCCTGGAAAAGTCGGACTCGCTGCCTCTTCCGCTGTCGGTGATTTTCCACATTTCGACGGGTGCCTCTCTGCACTACTGCCGCCCGCGCGGCATTCTCTTCGTCCATCACCCTCCTACACTCCTCGTCGAACCAGTCGTTCCGTCGAGATCGCTCCACATAACCGATGACGTTCTCCGCAGCACTGTTGATGGCTGTTTTGATGGTATCCCAACAGTCCTCGAGAGGGGCTTCGTCAAGCTCGCCCTCTGCCGGCAGCGCTGCTTCGACCGATTGCGCGTAGTCTGCCGATGTGTGCTCCGTAATTTGGATCTGTTGCGCTCTACCTCTATCGCGGAGCTCCAGGCCGCTCCTCCGTATCGTAGTTTCGACAGTGCTCCGCTCGCAAGGAGACGTCTCTTGCTACTCTTTGGACCATGGCAGTTCGGCATAATCCAGGCCAATGAATCTATGACTTTCGATGCACTTTCGCAACAGTATTTGACATGCGCACCAAAACTTAAGCAATGGTCGACCATTACTCCAAGGTATTTCAGCTGCTGTTTCGAAGATGTCGTGTGCCCTCCAACAGTAATCTCCATGTGCGGCACAACTCTTTTATTGGTCACGAGCAGAACTTCAGTTTTATGGTGAGCTATCTGAAGCTTAACTCCCTCCATCCAGATGCCAACCCTTTCTACGGACACCGTTGCAAGGTCTTCTACCTCCTCGATTGTTTCGCCGGTAATCATGAGCACGATTTCGTCAGCAAATCCGACTATCTGCACGCCTGCTGGTAGTTTCAGCGTTAACACCTCATTATACATGGCATTCCAAAGCACAGGACCGAGTATGGAACCCTGTGGAACACCCGCTGTTAGGGCAGTAGATCGTATCCCAGTTTCGGTTTCGTACGTCAGGATTCGATTTTCGAAGAAGCTTCCTATTATCCTGCAGAGAGTATTGGGAACAAGCATCCTGTGAAGCGCTTTGGCAATCGCTTCCCAGCTGGCATTGTGAAGCGATTGTCAAAGCGGTGGTTTTGTGGTTTGTCCCCTGTTTAATGTGGCTAATCAAGATAGATCACTCTGATTGATTTCAACAGTGTCACTTTCTTGTTGTTTAGCATTTTCTCAATCTGGAAGAACTACTCGAATGAAGTTGACAACCTTCTTGGAACTTATAGAATATATTTCGGAAGGATCCAATATACCTTTTCCGAGTAGTTTTGTTCTTTTTGATATAAGACAAGGGCAGTCACACAGACTGGGTTTCATCAGTCCTCGGAGTCGTTGTCTTCTTAAACATCTTCATTTGGTACAGCCTGATAGACAACATCTACGTGTCGTTCGCTTTGGATCACCAACTCCGTTCCTCGCACGTTGTCATTTCGGGCTCACGGAATTTCTCACCACGCTTGAGTTGGCATTCATTCAAATGACTGCTCTGCTGACGAAAACTTTCCTCGTATTCTTGTTGTAACCCCTGTACGCCTTTGAACCTTCACTGTTCCCTACAAAGATACATGGCACAGACTTTTTGTCCCACTTCTTCCGCTTTTCTTTCGGTACGTGTACCATTACTTTGGATCCCAATATTCGAAGATGCGAGACATCCGGACGCTTTTCGGAAAACTTTTCCTCGGGAGTCACCAACAATATCTTTGTCGGTGAACGATTGACAACGTAACGACGAAACTGCAACAGCTTTCGCCCAGAAACTAATGCCTAGGCTTGCATAAAAAAGCAGACTTTTCGCCAAGTCGACCAATGTTCGGTTCATCCGTTCGGCTAATCCGCTCTGGAAGCAGACGTCTCGTGTTGAATTCCTTCCTGCCGCAAGAAATTTTTAAAACTTCGGTTAACATATTCCTTGCCGTTGTCTGTTCGAATTCGCTTTATCCGTTTTCCTATTCGGTTCTCCGCAAAAGCTTTGCAGTTCTGGAACGCTTCGAGTAATTGTTGGCAGTTCTTGGCTCTTCAATTATTTTTGTACACCAATGAGCTCAAGGTTCCGAAAAAAAAATTTCGATTTGGCGACACTGAGGCAGATTTGTAGGGTTGTGGTTGTACTCGGAAGAGGGCCAAAACAAAACATTTTCAGGAATTTTTTTTTTTAGGATTTAAGAGTCGAAATCTAATCCTCAGTTTATTCTGGGGCTCTTGTCTTCCTTCGGCACTTAATTCCAACTTTTTTCAAATTCTTGCCTATGTACTGGTGAGAACAATTGACCTTTTTGACAGCATCCCTCTGGCTCAGTGATTCTTTTTTGTTGAGAGCACGAGAAAGAGAACGAAGTCCTTTTGCGTTCATAATTTTTGATTGGTCTGCCACTACCTTGCTTGCTATGAGTAGGTGTTGGGGATTTCGGGATATGGAAAACAGTGGAAGCCGCCACATTTTCACTTTTAAAATGTTGTAATGAATACTTTTTGCCGAGATTTTGAGCAAAACTGGGCAAGCAAAAACATAACAAAAAATATTGGCGATAAGAGGAGATGAAAAGCTAACACATACACACACACATTCTCATTTTTCTCTGAGCTCGTTTATGTTTGAGTATTGGGGCCTCGAAAAAATTCCAAAGCGTTAGTTGCCACCCGTTAATACGTGGTTTTTCTAGAGGTGGGGACAACCAAAAACTTTAGTATTAGTTTGTTGCATCAAATGCAAACCTGGCCTCTATTCGTGACGTGAGGCCAGCTTTTCTACTATTTATTTCGTGTGCCTCGCATCTATTCGAGTCCACTATCCGAGACCCAATTTCTACTCTAACGGATTGAGGTCTTACGATCTTCAGCAGCTTATCCTAGAGGCTAGAGGCACACTGGCATACGTCCAGGACTTTACGGTACTACTCGGTCGTAGCGTTCAAAGTCCCGAACGTGTGCCGCGACAGACGCGATTCCAGAACAAGCTGCTCTCGATCTGGCACACAACGGACAGAAAAATCCGCGGGCCGAAAATCCTAGGGTTGCCAGCTAAGGGGGATAAAGAAGACCGGACGACGGTCGGAGTAGTCTGACCCCATCGACGGGGGGCTGTTGAGTAGAGTGCGTCCGACCCCACGGATTGAAGCTACAAAGATAAGGCAACACCTTCTGCGTAGCGGATGCCGCGTTCGTGCGTAGGATGCTCCACCTTCGGGGAGTATCCGAGTAGGGAGGTTCCCAACGACAGAAGCTGTGGGGATAAGGCTATACCTTCTTCGCAGTGGAAATCATTACGAAAGGGTTATTCCACGTTCGGGGAATACCCACGGGTAGAGTGGCTCTCGACGCCGGGCGAGCCATTCGAGTCGGAGTAGGATGACGTCTTCGTCGGGAATCATCCGAGTCGTTGCGTCTAGGATAAGCTGCTTTCGATCTGGCAAACGACGGGCAAGGTGGCGAATCTTGAATCCTGGAGATAAAAGGTCGGGCTTCGAGTCGTTAGAGGAGAGGTCAGGCCTCGAACCTCCAGGCGGAGAGACCCCAAGTCTTTATGATAATGGGTCGGGTCTCGAGTCGTAAGAGGAGGGATCAGGCTAGGATTGTTCGATCTTCGGGAAAAGATCGATCTCCAAGATCGATCCAGATGAACGGTTCTGGGATCGATCCATCTAAAAAATCGGAGCTTGAAGATCGATCTCCGATTAATCGATCTTTTCCATTTGTAACAAGAGGGAACTGTTATTTATTAAAAATACGCAAAAAAGACACAAAATTTCAAATTTGTGTAACCTTTCTACATATAGAAAGAAAAAAAAAATCAAGCACTTTTATGAATGGTAAACTGGAACTAGTGTTTTAAAACAACACTTATCAAAATCCAAATATTTCGGATATTTGATATTTTAAATAATGTACTGACAAGAAATATTTAGAGCATAGAAGAAATCATTTCAAGATTTTATTGTATACTAGCTGACCCGGTAAACTTCGTTTTACCCGTTAGTTAATAAATCGTTGGAAAATGTTTACAGTTCTTTAACTTCTTCGAGTTTTGTCCCGTTTCTAGTTGATTTTTTATAGGAGCCCCCTTTCATAAAAAGTAATAATCTCGAAACTATTATACAAACCATCTCTGACCCGAAAAACTCTCGGATACCAAATTTCACTTCATTCCTACCGACCATTCATACGTGATGGTGTTACAAAGAAAACGCCTCCATTTTTATATATAAGATGAGAGACATCGAACAAAATATGCGGAAGATTTTTTTTTAAATCGCTGTTTTTTTTTAAAGAATAGCGGGTTCTAGCAATTTTCTTTTAATCTTAATCAATCACAAACATCTTCCTGAACCCAATTCACAAGGTTTGGAAATAATTTACAAAATTGTGTTGAAATGAATTTAAAATTATTTTCCAACTAATCACGAATGCTTATTGAAAAAACTCTAGTTTTTTTTATTATCTCTCCGAAACCTTACCAATAAGTAAATCGTTAGATATAAACTAGTCAAGCTTTTGCTCTATAATTCAGTTGACTTCATCAAATATTATTCTCTGCTAGATTCCACGGCAGAAAACGCTCATCGTGCCCCGATTGATGGTGCTTAAACTGCCCCTACAGTCTCTGATTTTCATATTTCGGCACAAAAATTTAAAATGAATTTTTAAACGTTAATATCTTCTTTTTTTTAAGTTTTTTAGTGTTTAAGTTTTGTAGTGACTCTTTTAGTGTCTGAACACGAAACAATGATGTAACTCACATATTATAGCTGTTTTCTATGGTTAAATAAGCTGCTTCCTTCAGGTGGCCATTATGCCCTTTTTTCCCTACATAAGAAAAAAAAGATCGAAAGATCGAATCGAAAATAAACCGATCTAATCGATTTTTTCCAGGCCGAAGAATCGATCCAAAAAATCGAAAATCGGAGTTGAAAAGATCGATCTTCCAAGGATCGATCTAAGATCGACCAATCCTAGATCAGGCCCTTAATCAACAAAAGGAGGGGTACTAGTGGTCACCTCGAGTCACTACGAGGAGAGGTCAGATCTCAAGTCGTTAGAGGAGAGATCGGGCCTTGAATCGTGTAGAGGAGAGGTCAACCTCGAGTCGGAGCTCGAGTCAAGTCGCGAAGAGGAGAGGTTTGTGTGGGAATCTCGAGTCATTGCGAGAAGATGTCGGTTCTCACGTCGTTAGAGGAGCCCATGGACCCAGAGTAGCAAGCCTTGGAATACATTTCGTAAACCGGGATTTACCACCTGTGGTTACCAACTAAAAAAAAACTACTCGGACAATTCCCGGCTAAGACCTCTTCCTACACTGACTCAAATGACTCACCCGTTGACAACGTGAAGCCACTCTAATCTAGACCATTATGCAACGTGAATATTCTTTCCCCTAAGAGTTTGACTGCGGAGAAGGTATAGTCTTATTTTTACACGCACGATACGCTACGTACCTATCAGAATGAAGAGTCCTATCTGTATATGGTAGACAGTTAGGACTTCTAGTATTGAAGAAGCAGTGCAACCTGCATGGAATCCGAATGAGGACCCATTATCTGAACCCAAAAGTCGAGAATTGGATAGGTTTCCACCTTGATGAAGTGGACTTCTACATGACGCATTTCCTAGATAATCACGGAAGGTTTGAGAGAACTCGTGCTTGCTGCTTGTGGACCCGGTACTACAGCCGGCAATATTTTTCAGAAGGTTTACGAGGGTGCCAACACTTGGTTCGTGGACAGCGATGGATTCGCCTGGAACACGATAGCCTTGCTAAGAAGTATCGAACGGCTCCGTCGCAATGCGCCTTGAAGTTCAACAAGGGACATGGGACAGGTTGCGAGTCCTGGATGAGATGTTCTCGATCGAATTGCGTTTCTATTAAAGGTGAAGACCTTGAGTTGTAACGGATAGAGGTCGAACCTTGAGTCATTAGACGTGAGACGTTAGTCATAATGAAATGGTAGTTTATGAGTATTGCCGTAGAGCGCACCGTAGAGCGATGTCGATTTCAATTTTTGGCTGCTCGAAAAATTAACGAGCAACGTCGATACCAGAGGCGCTTCAATCGATGTTGTAGCCCGGCTGGAAAATTAAACCAGACATTTGATAAATATCGATCAGTTCAGACTACTCGAACGGACTGAACAGGTTGGAGTCCATGCTATTGAGTCAAATTGTTATCCTCGAATTGCTGCCGCGCAATGTCGACGGTAGGCGGCTTTAAGACAAAATTTGAACGAAATTTTGTTCTAAGTGTCATGTCAGTGTGATCAGTGGTATAAACTCCCACTTCGAGGTAAAGTTTTATCGCGGTTATAAAAGGTAAATGAATCTGAACACACAGTGATGGTCATTGATCGTGAAATGACCCTAACAAGAGGCATCCTGATGTTCTTTTGCAACGCTAAATCCAGGCCCCGGCTTTATATCTTACTCGATTTAAGTCTTACGAAACGTAAACAGCGATCATTAAATTTATTAATTTCTGCTTTTCCTTTTCTTCCAGAACTAGCAATTCAACCAAGCCTGAACTTGATCCTGAGGCCCCGGAACCCGAACGATGCCAAGGCCGGCGGCTCGTCCAGCACGACAGTGGACAGCGGCGCTGGTACCGGTTCCGGCAGCGGCGCCGGCGGCCCCAACAGCAGTGGCGGCAACAACGGCGGCGGCGGCGGCAACAGCAGCAATAGCGGTGGCGCGGATGCCACGGCCACCACGGTTCAGAATGCGACCGGCAGCCAACAGCAGTCGGCGGAATCGAAAGCGGACGACATCTCGTCATCACAGCCACAGGCAGTGTCCTCGGCCGGTGGCATGGACAGTAGTTCCAGTCAAGGAGCTATACCGACGGCGGCAACTTCTACGATGGGTTAGCTTTAATTATCTTACACGTTAAAAAAATTATAAATATATTTGTTTTAATTTTAAAAATTAATTTAATGAGCGATGATGCAAAGAAAATTTAGCAAACGTGAACAAGCTAGAGAGATCAGTTATGTTTAAATAAAGAAAAACAAAAGAAAGCAAACGGTAGAAATCGTAGAAAACAAAACAAAAAAACAAGACAAAATTCCTTTTTTACTGTTTCTAGCAAGGTTAATAACAAAAGCAAGCAACACAAAGAAAATTGATAAAATCACTCCAATTGAAACTAACAGAAAAAAAATACTAACGAAAACTAAAACCGAAACACACTATAGATGAATTTACACCGTGTTGGAAACATCATCAACTCTTGAATCGAGAACATAAAGTGACGGTCGATCAGTCGGTCGGGAAAGTGTGCCCTCCAAGGGCTCACAGAACAAGGTCAAAAATGGTAATATTTCAAACCAATATTATTCTTACTATACATATGGAACAAAAAAAAAAACACAACATTAACAAACAACCAAACAAAATAACAAATCACAATTAAAACACTCACATTCGTAAACTCTCACCACATTTCACCTTTCACTTAGTGTGTGGAAACAACAAAGGTTTAATTGAAAAAAGTTATCGAAATCAAATTTACACATTTCCGTCAGCAAAAGCAACATAAACCACAACCTAAAAAAATTTAAACTACAGTTACAAATTTTTCGATTCGATAAGTAAACACAGAAAAGAGAAAAACACAACAAATCGGTCATATGGAAAGTATCGACTAAAAAGTGGTCAGACCCCCGGAGATCTGTAGATTCAATTTAATCCTAGTGTTATGGAAGAAAAATAATAGTTGAAACACACATATACACTACTAGTTGATTACAAGCGGATTCCGCCGTTCCAACAGTGGCTGGAGACAATTTTTTTTGAGGAAGGTTTTCGTGGGGAGCTCACGGAAATCCTTTTCAATTTGTGTGATTTGAGACAAAGTTTTGAGAGAACAGGATTGAGAGTGAACTTTGGATCGTCTTTGATGAAGAGTTGTTTAGTAAAAAAAATATATACGAAATTACACTCTACTAGTTGATGTGATAGTAATTTGATTATATTAACTAGACGACATATAAACAAATATAAGCCGAAGTGCAATCCATAAAGTTTATGATATCTTTATCGTGCTTTGTTTATGGAACGAATAACAAGTTTGATCAAAAACGATCTGAAGTCACCTCAGAATTCAACGATACATTCTTGGTTGAACTATCATTTCGTTTTGTTTTTCGTTTTTATTTTCTGATTTGAACTGACTCAGCTCCATCCACCGTCAAATTTAAGTGCAGTTTTTGTTTTGTTTCGAACATATTACAACAAAAAAAGTTGGTGGATCCACTGTATAGCAAAAGAAAATTTAAGAAAAATCAGAACGCGATGTTTAAATGTTCTATAGTTTGTTTTAATTATTTGAGCGAACCTGACGTGGGAGGGTAAGGTAAAGTAAAGTATAAACAACAACAACAAAATAATTATCGAGATGTTATGCGCCCCTGCTGTCCCCCGAAAATTGGCTAACAAAAATCCAGGCAGCGAGGCAGATATATAATTATAAAATTAATTATATGTGACATAAACACACCTACATTAAAACTCACGAGTGCAAAAAAATTGAACCGATAAAAACAAATCATTGTTTGTGGTGCACTCGCCCCCCAATCACGAAAAATGCATGTGCAGCGCACGTGCGATCTGTGGTTTTTTTTCTATATTTTCTAGGATCGATTATGAAACAACAAAAAAATATGTGTACGTGCATCGATTTCTGTTAGGGAAAGTGAACGCGAGGCGAACGTTGTAGGTATAAATATATATCTTGTGTAGTAGTGTGGGAAAATTGTTTATATTACTATTAATGAAATACAGAAAATGGAAGCAAAAAAAAGAAGAAAACATTAGCTACTAAACCACACATACATACACACTCACGAGTACCACTATTATTAATAGAAAGAGAGAAGTCTTGTGTTTGTGCAAGCGAATGTTTAATTGTATAGTAAGCCGAAAGCGGACATTTAAACAAAAATTAAACAAGGATAACAAATAAAAAGAAACATACCAAGCATAGCAGAAGAAGTAAAAACAATAAAAAAAAATTCGACACACTATTTAAACGTTTCTTGCAATTTCAAAAAATTTAAAACAAGTAATACTAACATAAATTGAACAATTCCCATATGAAAAGGAGAGAGAGATAAAAAAAAATAACACTCACAGTCAAACCCCCGATTGTTCGAAATCTTTTTTCTCCCACAAAATGTAAGGAACAGCAAAGGAAAAACGTGTGTGGTTCCACAGCAAACAATCAATCAACAAGTCCTTATTATTAGCAGAGAGACATACATAGAAGAATCAAAACGAACAGGACAGATTGATGAATGTAACTGCTGGGTGACGACGCCCTAGTTTGGTGGAATAGCAAAAGGGTAAAAACCTTTGGAAGAGTAAAGCAAAACAACAAACACGTAACAGACACACACGCAAGCGTAATTACTAAATAATCAAACAATAAATTATTTTAAATAAAAAGAAAAAAAAATATGAGGAAAACAGCAGTACAGAAAATTGAAATCAGAAATCAATGAAAAACCATTTTTGTAGAATAAAAGAAAGTATATATATATTAACGCGTAAGTAATTTAAATTAAATTCTATGAAACAAAATAAAAAAACAGCAACACATGTAGCCCGAGAAGATGAGTATGTGTGAGGAGGATACCGAAATAAAACATTAACTTTTGAAGAAACCAGGACACGAACATCAAACAAAAAAAAACAAACAAACGTTGTGTTAGCAAAAGGCAGTAGACATTTCAGAATGAATCATTTGAAGTAAAAAACAAAAACAGCAAAAATGAAATCTAGCCGAAAGTTGTAATTAGAGCGTAAAACACAAAAATGATAACAAAATCCATAGTAACACACACACACATACGGAAACACATCCAAAAGATGGAAGCAAACAAAAAAAAGTAAATAAAGTTGAATATTTTTGTCGATCCTCCCGATAAAAAAAAACAAAACAGTAACAGCAAATGAAATGGCAAGGTGAAAAAAAACAAAATCGTCAAAATAATATTTAATTACAAGGCAGAAAAAAGTAAACTTACAAACATCCAAAACAAGAAAAAAAAACAGACAAAAAAAACAACAACCAACACAAAACACACACATAGTAACTGCTACAATTTTTAGCTATTAGATATTTTAATCAGCTAGAAAAAAAAGTAAATAAAGAAAACAAAATGTTAAGAGATTTCGCTGTCATCTATAATATCTTTGATATTTAAAACCAACAAAAAAAAATTAAGCCCAAGTGGACCCCGTCTAACTGATAATAATTGATGACCTTATCCCTGTTTCGTTTTCTACTCCTTCAATCTATTGGATCTACTTGTCTCAGTCGGATGCTTAGAGGAGTTGATTCTGCTCAAAATGTTCCTGATTTTCTATCGAACGGCCATTCCCGGTGCTGCAAAACTCCTGCTTTGGATTTAAGAAAAAAGAATTTGTGCTAATTATTTAGTGTGGATGTCTCACGTTGCTCACGTCACGGTATTTATCGCGATAAGAAAAATCAAGTAAGTATCGTTTAGTGATTTAGAAGCTGAATTAAAAACGACGAGTCGATGTAAGTCGTGAATTGTTTGAAACCCTCTTTCAACAAATATTTGCTGAATCTCAATCAATTTTACTCTATGGAGCCACCATGGCTCTGACTAACTTGGATTATGATGTTGATTTTTCAACTTTCCTATACAAACCTAACAGTTAAAATTTACTCATGAAAACGTTATTTAAAAAAGCTCAAAAAATGTGAAACTTCTTAGGACCCAGGATTTGAGAAATTCAAAAATGACCCCAAATTGACTCATTCTAATGACTAATTTTCAAGCAATATCTCGCTGGGCACCAGAAGTTGAATTTATTGATTGATCCAAAATTAATTAAGTTCAAAGAAGATAATTTTTTTTCAAATTTCAAACTGCCGAAAGTTTTCAAACACTGCAACGAATTCATTTGTTCTCAATTCAAAATTTTTTTTATTAAAAAATGTCTGCTCATACACCATACTCAATTAAAAATTTTATCGGATAGAATAAACGATACGTCGGAAATCAAATTACAAATTTGTATGCTTAATTTAAAAATATATTAATCTCTAACATTAATGCTGAATTTGATCTTGATATTACTCATGGATTTAAAATCTACGTTTATTTCCTGAATTTAAGTGGATTGAGCTTGTTGAATTTACTTCACATTTTTTTCTGCTCATAATCTGAAGATGATATTAAAGAGATAGCATTACTATATTAACATTATGATTTGAAGGTATTAATGTTTTTCTCTCGCTATCATTAACTGCATTGCACCACATCCCCAAGTATCAAGATTATCGAACTGTTGTTCTTTCGAACCTACACTATGTTTATGGTGCTGCCGCCCTGCGAGATGGGATCCAAGCTTTGCAGCTTTCCACTCAAGCTTTGCATTGAAGCGTTTAGTGAAAGCACATCATCACACTAACACTTTGAAAATCAAGCGTAACTTCACTCACACAATGTTTATGTTTATATTGTTAACAACAATGCAATCTGCACTGGTGCCTGTGTGTGCGTGAAATAAGTTTAAACTCGAGGTTGGATCTCAACCCGTCAACCCTTATTTGGCGCTAGTGTTTTGTCGCCAAAATTTCATGGAAGCCGATAGCACCTGATTGCACGGTTAATGCCTTATTTTTTCTGTCGTGAAATGAAATTTTAAATTCCAAACTACCATTCTAAGTTCCTCAATTCGAACTTCGGAAGAAACTTGAAAACAACAAAGAGGCTGCAAAGCTTAGGTAGAAGTACTTACATTTCTACACAGTGAATTTTTGCCTCGAGTTCCAGCAAAAAAAATGCTGGAAGCAATCCAAAATTTCGCTGGGAACCAGCGGTTTTCTAATTCCTGGATTTTTCAGCATTCAGTTGTGTAGGGGAAAAGTTCATATAACGCCCCATGTGGCTAATACGCGCCACCTTTGTTTTGGAGAATCTGAAACATTTTAAGCCTGCAAAATATTACCAATTTGTTTTAAATGCTGTGATTAGTCATGGCAAGTATGAATTTTTCCTTAAAATGCCCCTGTGTCGTGATAATTTCACAATTTAGGTTTTTCATCCTTTTGATCTAAATTTAAAAACACTTTCAATAAGGTGTCACCAAGCAGAGAAAAACGAATAAGACAATATTTTCTGACACATCGATAGAGGATAATCTAAAATATGATTTTATGCTAAAAAATCATACTGAACTCGCTAAGGTATGCTTTTTATGGGTATGTTCTATCACGGCCCACGCGCTCGTTATAACGCGCCAATCGTAGTAGGCTGAAAATAGCATTAATTTTTCAAAAAGGCCAATTTTCATTCAAAATGAACAAAAAGTCTAAAACCATATTTTGAGCGTTAATTCAGCCCAAAAAATCTACTTTTCATTTTTTTCAAAATTTTGATAAGTCCATTTTGATTTTCTTTTCAGTCAAAGTTTCTGTAAGTATTGGTGTGTTTTTGGTCTTCGGCTGCTTTCGGGTGTGTTCGGCTGCTAGGCGCATATTAAATACACAGCGGCGCGTATTTGCAACACAGTTTTGTTCTGTGACTTTGAATATGGTTTTTAAAAATCAAGTTTTTGAAGCAACTATAGCAATTTGAGTAATAAAATATAAAAGGCATTTGTAGAAAACACTTTTCTTCAACGATTGCACCCATTTTCAACACAATTTGTACGTGGAATACATAGAAAAACAACGATTCGCTTAGGTGGCGCATAATAGGGCATGTTCCCCTACTTGTCATTCTTGCTGAAAAATCAGCAATCGGTTTTCAAATTGCTGGACTTTCCAACAATTGGTCTAGTTTGCTAGAAAACCAGCAACCGAGTTGTTAACCCTCATCCGCATTAGATTTCATTACCCTAATCAGCACTAGGAGTGTCAATTTGACACCACAAGCTCAAATCGTTATAACTTTTGGCGTGTTAAACCGATTTAAACAAAACTTACATCAAAAGAAACCTTGTAATGTCAGTAAAATATGTTTAGAACATTATATACAGCTAAAGTTACAAGTTTTCTCGTTATTCAGCATGAAAGAAAAAAAATCCGAAAAAACATGCCTCACGAAAACTGCTGTAGTTCATATATCACACGTCCAAAAAAATATTTGCCTTATTCATATGAAAGCTGAAGTTAATGCCTACATCGTGAAGACAAGAAATATATATATTTTTTTTTAAATGAAATAGTCACAAAAAGTTCAAAAAAGTGATCTGAAAAACCTACTTTTCATCCGATTGCTAGTAAATACTGTTTGAGCGATGGTAGAGTTTAAAAAAAAAATATGACAACAAACTTTATTAAAATTCTAACATTTTGCTGTCTTTAGATTTTCGATGCAAAAAAAAATGAAATTACTGGAATTTTTCCAGTCCAGAAGTCCACTACTTTGCGCAATTTTTTTACAAAATGAAATTTCATCTCTTTTTGTGGTCCACCGTCAGGCATTAACTTCAGCTTTCATATGCATAAGGCAAATATTTTTTTGGACGTGTAACATATGAACTACAGCAGTTTTCGTGAGGCATGTTTTTTCGGATTTTTTTTCTTTCATGCTGAATAACGAGAAAACTTGAAATTTTAGCTGTATATAATGTTCTAAACATATTTTACTGACATTACAAGGTTTCTATCGATATAAGTTTATATGAAGTTCATAATAATTCAAACGACTTAAATAGATTTTACTTTTGTGGTGTCAAAATGACACCCAAAGTCGGAAAGGGAGTTTTTTTGTCCAGGCTTCCAGGGTTCGTCCATAAAAAAAGTAAAGATGCAATAATGAAGAACTTTTGAATTCATTTAGGGTCCCCGAAGAAATTTTTGAATTTTGAAGCTTCTGAAAAAAGTTACAAGCCTTCAAACTTGCAATGGTGTCAAAATGACACCCTAATGCGGATGAGGGTTAAATAGGAGTCTGTGTGTTTTCGTAGATTGGAATTGTAGCTTTTGTTGATATGTTATTTTTTTTTTCTATGTGATGGTTCCACAGGCTCATTCGGGTTCTTTCTTCACCCCATAGACTTCTTTAGGAGGCCTTTAGGCCTTTAGAGAATTTTACTTATATTTTTCTTTGCCAATATCTGTACGACAAAAGTACCAAAAAGTACCTTTTCTGAGCAGTGTCCGTTTTACCCGACCATTTTTGAAAAATGTAATTTCCAATATGCTTAGATAGCTATAAAAACAGTCTTGATGAAGGAAATTCACTTATTCCAATGGTTAATGCGATAGCAAACAACCTAAATTGCACATCTGCACGAAAACTGCGGTGAAAAAAAGCAATATCTGATTTTCTATTGTGATTCTTCCTTAGGGTGTCCGTCTTACCCGACTTTCCCCTAATTGTAATGGAAACTTAGAAAAATCGATTTATTTCATCTGTCTGAGCATTGCATTGGCGCAATCAACAACCGTGTGGAGAGGAAAATACAAGTCGAATAACATAATTTTCAACCGCCATTTCTTCTCTTAACTTGTTAACTTAACTTGTGAATATAAGAGCTAGTTCACTGGTGTTGGAAAAAAGTGGTAAAAATTGTGACAATTTTAGCGCATTTTGAAAACTTTGCCCTGCAAAAACATTTTCAAGATCTGTGGCCTTCAAGTTTTTTTACAACAAGTATTTTCGCATGCTGTGATGCAAAAAATAACAATATTTCTATCACATACGGCTGAAAAAGAAACAGTGCTGTAAAAAATGCAACGCCCAAAGATCTTGAAAACATTTTTGCATTGTAAAATTTTCAAAATGTGCTCCATTGTCAGAATTTCTACCACTTTTTCCCAACACAAGTGAACTTGCTGTAAGGATTGTTAAAATGTAAAGTTTGTCGTCGAGAGCCACAGAGAAATTTACAATTGAAAAAGTCAACTGCAATCAACTCGACACCGTAGTTCAAAAAAGAAAATTAACAAAAAGTCGCTGTAAACATTCGTTATTGTCACCCCGCCCTCCCTATAATTATGAGATAAGTATGTCCACGTGAACGTGGCCCGAACACCTCTCTCCACTCCGTGGACAAGCATGGGCATTTCCAAAATACCCCCTCCCCTATGTTGTCCACGTGGTATGTGAACGATCCCTTAAAAGATATCAAACAGTAAAAGAAGAAGGATAACATAGAGACTTCAAATCTGACTAGCAATGTAGGATACTTTCTAAAAGAAAGAATGAAGCACGGTCAATTAACGAAATCTAAGCAAGGCGATTTATGTGGAAAATAACCAACCAGAAAATGTATTTCACTCCAATTTCAACCACCAAAAAACGCATCCCAAACTAAATTTCTTTTTTGGCACCACATATTTTACATTTTTGAACCTTCTTCAGGTTCCTATTCAACAAAAAAAGACGCAACGAAGTCAGCTTCGTTTAGTGAATGAAAAAACATGTGTTTTTACTCTCAGGAGCCACACTTGCGTACGTCGGTATTGCTATAGGATTTTAATCACCATATATTTTATGACTCGATAATGAAACGTGTTTAATAACTAGAAACTGAAAATTGTTGTGAAGCAGCACTTGGGCAGTGGAAAGGAGAGACTTGTTCTTCCGGGCTTTGGCCCGTTATCCTTCCTTCGGCGCTGGCTCTCCTTGCCACTGTTGATTCCTGGCGATTCTTCTTCTTCTCCTTTCCACTAGTGCTCGGCCTATTACCTATTGTTTTTTGTCCCATCGATTGCTACAATGAGACAAATCTCAACACTCCTCCTCAACACACGCATTCCGCAGTCTTCTAACTGCCTCCGGCGGCTACTCCTGGAGTTGGGGCACGCACTGGAGCTCATTAATTGCCTTCATTGCACGACACTATCGCCCTTGTTGCAACTCGATTACCTTCCATGGCACCAGTTCGACGACCTTCACCAGGATCTGGAACGACGCCCTCCCAATGGCTCTGGCCCGACGAACTTCCATGGCTCTGGTCTCGGCGCCTCGACGCCTTTCCTTATACCTGACGCTTCTAGTGGTCCAGCTTGACAACTTTCACTTGGCTTTCCAATCCGACGACCTTCCATGGCACCGGCTTGGCGACCTTCCTTGGTAGCCAGCTCGTAAGTCCTCCAGGGGCTCCTGGTCCGACGACCACCTCCTTGTTTTCGACTTCACGACGACAACCTTACATGGCTTCCGGTCCATTGACCTACCAGTGATTCTGTTCCGCTCCTAATGACTCCAACCCAACGACCTTCCATACCACCGGTTCGAAGACCTCTCAGTGGTCCCGGTTCGAAGGTCATGTTTGGTTCCGGCAGGCACGACGACCTTCCGCTCCCTCCCGGCTCGCCGACGTTCCAATGGATTCTGGTCCGCTTCGAATGGATCCAACCCAACGACATTCCAAGGCACCTGTCCAACGACCTCCCGTGTTTCCTGGCTTGTCGACCTCCTCCTGGCTTCCCGGTCCGACGACCTTCCAAGGATAAATAAACATGAGCAAATGCTGCGTCGCTGTCAGGGAGCTTCATTTATACTATGCAAAATGCGACGTTACTTTTGTCATGGTATCTATGTTTACGATAAAAAAAACTTTACTACAAGGTACATTGCCCATTGTTGAAAATTAGTGAACGGTCAATAATCGGCTGTTCGGCGAAGCTTCCATTTGATGTCGGGACAGGAGCGTTGTACGGCCTCCATGTCAAATTTTTAAATACTTCTCTTGATTCTATCAATCAATTGTTTGCCGTTCTTGGCTTTCCAATTATTTTTGTACACCCAGGGAGCTCAAAGGTAAGAAACTGAGGCAGATTTGTCGAGTTGTGGTTCTGGAGTACAAATGAGATCGAATGGGTATTCAGGAAGGATTTTTTTTTTTGCATAATGAGATGACGCTTTATCTGGCCAAAACACGTATTGTCCATCTGCATGATGTTTGTGTAGAAACGGCATAAAAAACTTCTTCAAACCTTCATTCTGGTATATATCTTGATTGATAGCCAAACCAGGCGGCTTGAACCATGGCTTATAAATACCTCTCTCGGGAATGGCGATGTACAGCATCACTTTCTGTTTGAACTTGTATTTAATATTCGGAGATGTAGTCGAACAATCATTGGAATAGTATCCATCGTTTCCGGGGACGTATGCTTCGAAAGAGGGAAATAACTTTGATCGCCCAAAACTAAACATTTTCCGGAATATTTTTTTATCATCCATCGGCAGTATAAATCTGATCCTCAGCGTATTCTGGGGCTTTTGTCTTCTTTCGGCACTTAATTTCAACTTTTTTCAATGTCTTGCCAATATACTGGTGAGAACAATTGAACTTTTTGTCGACATCCCGTTGGCTCAGTAAAACATTTTTGTTGGAGGCACGAGAAAAAGAACGAAGTCCTTTTGCGTCCATAATTTTCGCTGGTCTGCCACTACCTTGCTTGCTAGTAGTTGTTGGGGATTTTAGGATATGGTAAACAGTGGAAACCGACACATTGTACTGTACTGTATACATTTTGCTTAGATTATTGTGCAGCTCGTAGAACTGTACAACGCGCTCGTGAAACGCTTCTTGTTTCGACGGTATTCTGAGCAAACTGGGAAAACATAAACAAAACAAAAAATACTGACGAAAGAGGAAAAGAAAAACACACACATACACACTCTCATTTTTCTCTGAGCTCGTTCATGTTTGAGTATTGGGGCCTCGAAAAAAAATAGTTGCATCAGAAAAAAAATCCTAACACGTTTCCTCGTTCTTTACTTTTGCAAATAAGCATGTCAGCCTAGAAAAAGAAAATATAGTAGAGATTCTAGTGTAAATTACCATCCAGTGAAAACCTCCCAAAATTAGTCCTATTTCCCGGACACTGTTTCTGTTTCTGGATACCATTGATGTGCAGCATCGGTCATTTTTTCGTCTGAAGCGTCTTCTGGAATCGAGTAAAGCGAGTGTTTTTAGTCATCTCACGCTACGTGAAACGCAGAGTAAACATATTTACTCTCTGGAGCCACTTCTTCATTGGTTCACTATTTACCGTTACCAAAACTAATTCTACTATCGAAATTCCAACTTAAGGACACTTTCGGAACAATAATAAGAACACTTCATGATTACTCTGCAGAATATGTTTCTTTGTTTGTTTAATGTTAAAATCAACTCAAATTTGTTCGGTTTCCTTTTTTTTTGTTGCTCGAATGACTATGTCACAACTCCCAGCAGCACAGAATTTATATCCTGGTTCGACTATAAGAGCTCTAGGAGCAGATCACAATATTTAACATGTGTGTTTATATTTTTTCTTCTTCTCATTGACAATACGAATAACAATTATTTACCTAGGTATAGATACGGACGCTTTGCTTTCCAACTTTGTTTTAACACACAATAATTCGCTTTCTGATCAATTCTCTAACAATTAATTAGTCTGCAAGTATAACCTGTATTATGTAGTGGGTAGAAGTTTATTCAAAGGAAAGTTTTCCTTTTTAAAAGAAACAAATCTAGAAACCAATCTTACTTTTTTGTACGATTGTAGATAGTTAAATGATACAACACGATTCTTGATGGAAAATCATTTGTTTCAGAAGGAGGAAATCGATAACAATGTGTAGTAACAATTCTGCACCTGAGAGTGGCACGCTACGGGTTCGTCGGCCTCAAACCCCCAAGACGATGAAATGCTGCTACTAACCGAGGAGAACCTTTCGCATCATGCTGCTGCTCGGCTCACCGTGCACATCCGCAGAAGTTTCAATACATCTGAAAATATTTGGAAAAAAATAAGTGAAATTCTGTTGTTGAGAAACAGAAGCAAAGGCACTCGACCTTTGATACTCACTTGGAGGAACACAGATATTGCATCAGTGGAATGCGATACTTTCCGCAAAAGTCCACAAACTTGATATGCTCCACGTGATTGTCGAAGAAGACTCCTGTCGAGTGTGGTGTGTTTCGGTTTTTGTTGTTACAGACACGGATCGGAAAAGGAAAAAAAGAGAAAAAAAACAGTAATCGGTGAATTGGGTCGAGCGGGATTAAATCAAGCGTTTTCCAACACTTTACAAACAAATTAAAGCCCCTTGTCAGGGTTGTAAAACAGCCAGACGAGTTTGTTAGGGACAATGTTGCACCGAATTGGATTGCTACATTCACTTGGGTAAAACAACTTTAAGAGGTGCAGCCAATTTCAAATTTAAAAAGTCGTCAGAAGTTTCTACAAACGATGCCAGTAAAGTTTAACGGAAGAGAATAAAACATTCAAGTAGATTAAAAAAAGTCCGTTTCTAATTTTTTTTTTTTTTTTTTATGCGGCAGCTTGTGAGAAATCACAGAGCCCTTCTGAGGCTAAAACTTCTCACCGCGGGGGAAAGCTAGGTACATGAATTGGGAAGGAGTTGGACGAGACCGTAATACACCAGAGGGACTAAGCACTGGCACTCAATTGAACACTGGTTGCTCCCTGATAGGTTAGAAGGTCAGAGAGCTGTATTACGAGCAAAAGGGGTTTACTTTTCATTGCTTTTGTGATGTGAAGTGCTGTGTTGTGTAATGTAATGTAACTGTGGGCTGAGTTTTGTTGTTACAATGTGTTATACTGTGTTGTGTAATGTAACAGACAAATAATAGCCACTGTGGGCTGAGGTTTGTTGTTACGATGTGTTATACTGTGTTGTGTATTGTAACAGACAAATAATAGCCACTGTGGGCTGAGTTTTGTTGTTACAATGTGTTATACTGTGTTGTGTAATGTAACAAACAAATAATAGCCACTGTGGGCTGAGGTTTGTGGTTATGATGTCTAATGCTGTGTTGTGTAATGTAACAGACAAATAATAGCCACTGTGGGCTGAGGTTTGTTGTTACGATGTGTTATACTGTGTTGTGTAATGTAACAGACAAATAATAGCCACTGTGGGCTGAGGTTTGTTGTTACGATGTCTAATGCTGTGTTGTGTAATGTAACAGACAAATAATAGCCACTGTGGGCTGAGGTTTGTTGTTACGATGTGTTATACTGTGTTGTGTATTGTAACAGACAAATAATAGCCACTGTGGGCTGAGTTTTGTTGTTACAATGTGTTATACTGTGTTGTGTAATGTAACAAACAAATAATAGCCACTGTGGGCTGAGGTTTGTGGTTATGATGTCTAATGCTGTGTTGTGTAATGTAACAGACAAATAATAGCCACTGTGGGCTGAGGTTTGTTGTTACGATGTGTTATACTGTGTTGTGTAATGTAACAGACAAATAATAGCCACTGTGGGCTGAGGTTTGTTGTTACGATGTCTAATGCTGTGTTGTGTAATGTAACAGACAAATAACAGCCACTGTGGGCTGAGGTTTGTTGTTACGATGTGTTATACTGTGTTGTGTAATGTAACAGACAAGTAATAGCCACTGTGGGCTGAGTTTTGTTGTTACAATGTGTTATACTGTGTTGTGTAATGTAACAGACAAATAATAGCCACTGTGGGCTGAGGTTTGTTGTTACGATGTCTAATGCTGTGTTGTGTAATGTAACAGACAAACAATAGCCACTGTGGGCTGAGGTTTGTTGTTACGATGTGTTATACTGTGTTGTGTAATGTAACAGACAAATAATAGCCACTGTGGGCTGAGGTTTGTTGTTACGATGTCGAATGCTGTGTTGTGTAATGTAACAGACAAGTAATAGCCACTGTGGGCTGAGGTTTGTTGTTACGATGTCTAATGCTGTGTTGTGTAATGTAACAGACAAATAATAGCCACTGTGGGCTGAGTTTTGTTGTTACAATGTGTTATACTGTGTTGTGTAATGTAACAGACAAATAATAGCCACTGTGGGCTGAGGTTTGTTGTTACGATGTCTAATGCTGTGTTGTGTAATGTAACATACAAGTAATAGCCACTGTGGGCTGAGGATTGTTGTTACAATGTGTTATACTGTGTTGTGTAATGTAACAGACAAGTAATAGCCACTGTGGGCTGAGTATTTATGTTACGATGTGTATTACTGTGCATCTGAAACGAACAACATCATTAGCAAGAAAAATTAATAATCTGCATATAACCTGGGCCTTCTAATTAAATGAAGCCGATTTTGATGGAGAGCAAGAAATTAATACAAAATAACTTACTTGAGAGGTAAAATTTTGATACCGATTTACCTACGCTTTTTCTTTTCAAGTGCTTGAACATCTTGGTAACATCTACCTAATCCGTCTCTGTAGGAAAAGAATCTTATATTGTCCTGAAATAAAAAATATCATTAAAAAGGTTTATCACGTAGAATAAAAAACAGGTCAAACAATCATTGCTGATCGGACCATCGAGCTAATGGGTAGGCGTTCGTTTAAAGCCGTGGAACCAGCACCGTTGTTTTCCGTTTCACTAAAGCTCGTATAGTGATCCGTTGGTACTTATGAGAGTTACATTGTGATATTTTACTATCAGAATATAAGTTTCTCATACGACAAGGTAAACTCATGTATATAGAGGTGCAGATATAAATGAGCCCCTACCCGCGTCCACGGATTAAAAAAAGTCCGTTTCTAATTGTGGCGAAATTCACCATTTTTTGATGTCACAAAGTTTGCAAAAAAATTTTTTTTTGTAACTCAACGGATTGTTCGCACGTTGAACAGAATAATGTGAGTTCAGGAGAACGAGCGGATAGCAACAATATTTTTATCCTTTTTCACTGTTTGCCTTAAACACAGGAAAATTTTGTCAAAGATCACAGAATTTCTGAATTTTACACAAATTTCGCAGATTTCGACGATTTTTTTAATTTTCTTAAATTTTCAAAATCATTTTTTTAAAGTTCAATTTTGACTTTGGATTTCTGACTTAAATTCATGACAATTATTTGCAATTCATTATAAAATAGTAAAAATTATCCAATTATTTAAACTTGGCGAGACTTTTCAATGAAATTTATAGAAACACCATCCCAGAAAACCGTCCTAGAAACTCGGTGTCAAAAACACATTTCCTCCGGCAACCTTGTTCTGACGTAGAGAGTGTTAAGTTCTATTATTTTACCTTTGCAATCGGGATTGACGCAACAGTTGGCCGTCTTGAGATACTCGATCAGGGTGCGCGGCAGCTCTCCGGGCCCAAAGGGCACAGAACTGGTTTTGATGGCCCGGCCAGCCAGCTCCAGCAGACTCGGCGGGTTCAGCGTCATATCATTGACGAAGCGCACCACCAGCGGATTGTCACGGAGACTGAGCTGAAAGACAAATTGTAAAATTTAGAAATAAAATTTAACGAATTTTCGTTATACTGTTCGGAAGTCAGTCAGTCGATGTTGATAATATTGGTTTATCTGTAAAATTGCTGATTCATTTTCAGTTTTCTTAGACGAAGGTACTGGTGGAGAGTAGATTTAATACTTGTAATCGTTTTATGGTCGTTCTTATTGGTCGGTACCAGATGCAGCACAGAAAAAAAAACACACGAGAGACAATTGAAACTGAATCCGTCCTGTTATCTTGGCGTTGCTCTTTTTGTAGGTAAGCCCACCAATCAAAAAGCCTAGTGATAAGGTATAAGGTTAAGTGTTGTTACTAGTAAGAGTTGTTTGTCCCTGATGGTTGCAACAAAGTTGCGTTGCACTGTTTTGGACGAGTGAATACAATACTTCGTCTAGTCGTCCCTAGTTATAACTTTAATGAAGTCTCGCCTTACCTCGGTCAAGTTCTTCAGGGTGATAATCTCCCGCGGCAGGTGCTTGAGACGGTTTTTGTGCAGCAGCAGCGACTTGAGGTGGATCAGACGGGCAATCGAACTCGGCAGCACTTCGATCTGGTTATCACAGAGTACGAGAGCGTGGAGGTTATTCAGCAGTCCGACGGTGTCCGGGATTTCGGCGATCAAGTTTCCACCGAGCGAGAGCAACTGCAGGCTGCAAACCAGGGGGAAAAGGAAATTAAGTTTAGTCAAATTTTCTTCTTGTAATAAACGGGTTAACAACAGTTTGAATCTGATCGAAAGCTTATGGAATCATGGAAGAAACTTGTGTTGTATTAATTTCATAATCTTGAAATGTTCTCACTAAAAAGGACATCACTTTCACTGATAAGGCCGTTAAACTTATTAACAAACATCACTAACGATGATCAAATTCTACACCGTTTATTTTTAATTTTTCCAATTGAAATATATTTACTTTTGTGAATTATTATCATGTTTTTGGCTGTTTTGATTTTAACCAAATTTTTTTTCTGCTACGGTTCTTTCTCGAACCGATAACTATTGAAGTAGGACACGTTTTTACTCAAACGAATAATAAGAGTTATTAATAATTTCATAAAATATCGCGTGCGCTATCATTACGTCGTATTAATCAAAATGTAAACAAATATTTTTATTTAAAAAATGTACAGATATATTAGTTTTTAGTCGTTACTAGTCACACCTTCATTTCATTTAGAATATTTGTTATCTGGACACATATTCTATATGTAAAATATAAAGTTTAAATTTTTTTCCCCAAATTTTGCAGCCGTTTAATGTTTTTCTCAAGATGTACATTTAAAAATCTTGTGTACCGTCGTTGCTCGGGGTGACAATGAACAAAGGGGAAAAAGTGTATGAACCGCGAAGAAATTCAATATCTTCCCTCCTACATGAACCGAATCTATGAAACTATACTTACTTTTTTTTAGTGAAAATGGCGGGAGAATCGATTAGACATAGTTTTAGACGCCGCACAAGCTTACGAATGGAGATTTAGTGCCTTTTTAACCCCTAATCCTCTATATTTTGTAAACAAACCAGAAAAACACTAATTTCGACTAGACATTTTTTAACAAAAATAGACCTTCTTATGTGATTTTTTTTTCAAGGAACTGAATGAAGGCTGTTTGAGCCACCGGACGCATCGGAAAATGGAGCTATGACCGTTTTAACCTCAATTTCCCAACAATTTTCCAATTAATTGAGAAAAAAAAGCATCTTCGGACTTGAAAATTTTGAATCAAATGAGACTAATCTAATGTGTTTTTTTTTCCAAGGAACCGAATGAAGGCTGTTTGAACCACCACCGCACGCATCTGAAATTGGAGTTTAACATTTTTGTCCTCATTTTCCCAACATTTTTCAATTATTTCAGAAAAGCATGTTCGGACTTGAAAATTTAGAAGAAAATGAAACTTAGCTTGTGTGATGAAATTTTTACTTATTGCAGAAAAGAATGTTCGGACTTGGTAATTTTAAACCAAATGGGACTTATCTTATGTGATTTTTTCTGAGGAATCGAACAAAGGCTATTGAAGCCGCCACACGCATCGTAAAATGGAGCTATGCATGTGTTTTCCCACTGTTCCCTTACATTGTTCAATTAATTCAGAAAAAGTTCTGATCAAGGTTATTAAAGTACTAGGCTCGCTGACTTTTACAATAAGTCGGCGTGGAGAGCGTGGTGAATTGGAATGACGCTCGTTATTTTTGTTTACAAATTAGCGGTGTGCTAAGGGAACATCATAAATGACGTAGCATTTGGGGGGAGGGGGGCGGGGTTTAACTTTGTGTGACGATGTGTGACGAGAGGGGGGGTAGGGGTTCAAGTAAAGCTACGTAGCTTTAATTAATAATAGAAAAAAAATCAAAATTGAGCAAAATTATTTATTTATTTATGGATCGCAGATGCAATTATTCCAGCCGAACAGACGATGGAGGAAAGCTGCCCAACGATTTCATTGGAATCCAGAATGGAGATAATTTGGACCGACGCAACTGATTGATTCCTTACTAGCTATCCTGTTTGTTGAAAGGTAGCTGGATTTTTTTTTTACTGATTGATATGCTTTTTTAAACTTCCATTTATAACTTCTTTCCCTTTTTTGTTATTTTTTTGTATTATTCTTGCAAAATGCTGATAATAAAAGTAAAAATTAAAAACCGATTTTAAAAAAGGGGGGGGGGTTATTGAAGCTACGTTATTATCTAGGGGGGGTCTATGACTTTGTGACGAAATGCTACGAGGGGGGAGGGGGGTGGGGTATAAAAACTCCAAAAGAAAGCTACGTCATTTATGGATGTTCCCTAAAATGAAATGGCAAGCTTAGGTCTCAACTGTTCTATTGATTAAACGTAAACAAACGCAACGAAGCAATCAACATGACTGATTCTGGAATTTGAGAAGTCGTACTCCTTCTATTTACTCCCCAACGGTTCTGACTGGAAAGCTTAAAATAGCCTTCATTCGATTCCTTGGAAAAGATAAGACTCATTTGGTTCAAAATTTTCAAGTCCGGACATGCTTTTTATTAGAGAAGACCGAATATTCAGTCTGCCAAATATTCGGCGCCGAATACCGCCAAAAAACCGTTAAGCCGAATATTCGGCTCACCGAATAGTTGAGCTAGGTATTCGGCAGAAAAGGCCTAATAGGCCGAATATTTATTTTTTAAAATTTATCCAAAAACAGACTTCTTAAATTTTTCAACTGATTTATCGAATATCAAAAAGTAATGTTGAAAAACCTTCAAAATCATCAAAAACTTATGGTTTCAGTTAAACATTTTAGATGTATCCGTATATTTTCACTGTAGATAGCTTTATACTTTTTTATATATTCATACAGGCTTGCCTATTACGCCAAATAAAGAAATCGAGAAAAGTTAAAGCTGACCGAGAAAGTAACATATTTATTAAAACTTTCCGGTTTTTCCCGGGCTTATTCAGATTTTTTCGCTAATTAAAAAAAATCAAATCAAATACTTCTTTGAAATTTTTAAAATTTTCTGTTACAAAACGATTTTTTAGATTAAATTTATTCGTTGGATACGATTTGAACACTGCTGTTGTAATTCGATGATAACTTTAGATTTTAAGTAATTTAATTTTTTTTTCTATTGTATGGGAGAGTGGGGAATCATGGGCCACTTTTTTTCGTTGTTCCATAACTTCTTTATTATGAAAGATAAATGAAAATAAAATATGGTATGGTTTTCTACATTTTCAAGGTATCATTAGGTATTTTTTTAAATTTTTTAATAAATTATTTTCCCCTAATTCTGACTGTTTGAAAAAAAGCAATATTTTTTGGATTTTAAAAAATGGTGGGGAATCGTGGGCCACCTAATCCAAATTGACCAAATAACATGCAAATTTTATGAATTGACCCAAAACTGTGATTTCCTAATTCATTCCGTTATTTAAATAGATTCCAAAACCTGGCTCGCGAACGTTTTTGCAAAATTTCTTATAAAGGATGGACAAAACATTTTTGATAACTCTTCATTTGGCATAAGAAAACTTTGCAGATAGGTAAAACGTATTTTAAGTTCTGAATGTGTATAAAAACATAAAAATATAGGTGATTCAAGATGTGTGGCCCACGATTCCCCACAAGCTATGATTTGCAAATTGGTTGCGTTTGTGTGACTTTTTGATGTTTCATCAAAAATTCCTTTTCCGCGTGAAAGATCATGACAAAATTAAGATCATAAGCGTATGAGCATATTTTTGTTATGCTCTTAAGGTTTCCCATCGATGAAATTAGCGGGTGTTTTTTTAATTATGTAAGTAAATTTTTCTAACTTTTTTTAGCTTGATAAATAAAAGAAGCATATGATGCGTATTTCAGTCAACAACATATAGGAATACATGCTCACGCAAAGCGACGACGATGACAGTTGGTTTAAGATTTTTATCTCAACACACATCTGAGATATTAAAAGCGGCCCATGTTTCCCCATGGCCCACGATACCCCACTCTCCCCTACATATGTTTGAGAATGATGCTTAGTTTCTGTTCAGATTTTCCTTTTTTCACAAGTGTTTCAAAAAATCGTCCTGACCGTGCGGATACGTGTGTCGTAGGAAGTATTGCATGCTTAAGGTAAAAGATCATCGTTCTTTTTGGTTTGATGACATTTAGCAAAAATTAGACATTCATCCAATTTGATACAAAAAAGCAATTTCAAATAACTTCATCTGTTTTGACATGTTTTGTCCCAGATTTCACTGGAAACCAATCTCTTTTGTGATTAACGCCCTAGAAGCGACAAGTCATCTGACGTCCATTCAGCTAATAGTGACATTTTGAAAATCAAAGAGACCTCTACTTAAATAAGATCTGATACATCTTGTTGGATGTAATCGTCTTAAAAACATGAAGGACATGTAAATGACAGAAATAGAAGATTTTTATTAGAAATAGCAGTAGAAATAAAAGTTTTCTATTCAAAACTCAACAGAATATTCGGCCGAATATTTGTTTGGCCAAATAGTTAAAAAGGTCAATATTCGGTATTCGGCCGTTCGCCGAATACCACTATTTGGTACATCTCTACTTTTTATGAACAACATTAAAAATGTAGGGGAATTGAGGGTAAAAACAGCCATAACTCCATTTTACGATATGTGCGATGGCTCAAACAGCCTTCATTCGATTTCTCAAAAAAAAAAATCACATAAGATAAGTCACATTTGGTTCAATGTTTCTAAGTAAAAACATGCTTTTTCTGTAATATTTTTATAAAATGTTGGGAAATGGAGGCCATAACTCCGTTTTTCAATGCTTGCGATGGCTCAAATAGTCTTCATTCGATTCCTCGAAAAAAAAAAACACACACTCACACACAAGTTAGGTCTCATTCGATTCAAAATTTTCAAGTCCGAACGCACTGTTTTCATAATTTATTGAAAAATATAGAGGAATCGAGGGTAGAATTAGCCATTACTCCATTCTATCGCACGGCCCAAACAACCTTCATTCGACTCCTCGAGAAAAATAACACAAGATAAGCCCAGTGATTTTTTGATGTGAAATTCCAAAGTTTTTCCCGGTTTTTTCCAGGATAAAAATGATGATTTTATCGGTATTTATTATACTCGTTTTGGAATATAAAATCATGGTGAATAAAAAAAATCAATGTAAAGCCCTAAAACTTCTAACAATTTGTTGACCGGTATAAAATTATAAATAAATACCTCGATGTCTTTTAATACGTAGTATTTTCGCAACCAATTGACAGCTTTTGATACATTTTTAAAACGAATCCAACGAAATGCATCTATTCATGGTTTTGATCCACAATTTACAATTTGGCGAGAAAAGTTCGGCTCGATCTCTAAATTTTTACTGTTTCAAGGTGAAAATACAGGATATTATTTTATATCAGGGTAGAGACCTTATATAGATTTCGACAGGATTTTTACAATAAGACATACAGTACCGTTTATAATTATATAGAAATTGGAAGCACGCACACTGTCACTTCGACTTTGAACTTCCATAACTTTTTACTCTGATGGTATTTTTTGATTTGCGTTAGATAGATCAACTATCACACTGTTATAACACCAAATTTGAGCCTTCTGGAGTTTGTGTAGCGTAAGAAACAGTAATTCTACGAAAATCGGACTTTTTGGACTTTTCTCATTCAAACTGCAATATCGCAGAATCTACGCTACATTTTTTATTGAAATTTTGCAGAGTTATTGTTGAAGTATAAAACTAGCATGTCTGAAGTTTTTGAAAAGTTCTATCCATGGAATCAAAAGTTACGCGAGGTACAATATTTCAGGCATGAAACAAGAAATGCGATTTCTATAGAATTTTGGACGAATGTTTCCATAGGAAAATCCTATTTTATGTTTAACAACCAGTAAATTTATTTCATCCGAAAAATCAAAACAATACCGCGAGATTCTGATTTAAAAACACAAATGGATCATTTTTTCCATTTTTTATCTTCATTGCTTTTGCCAGACATTTTTTGACTGATTAGTGGATGGAAACAATATTGTTCTCATGAATCGTCCAAAATTCTATAAAAATCGCATTTTCAGGTTCATGCGTAAAATATTGTACCTCGCGTAACTTTTAATCCCATCGATAAAACTTTTCAAAAACTTCAGACATGCTAACTTAATGTTTCAAGAATCATACTGCAGAATTTCAATCAAAACTGTAGCGTAGTTTCTGAGATATTCCAGTTTGAATGAGAAAAGTCCAAAAAGTCCGATTTTCGTAGAATTACTGTATCTCAGTCCACACAAACTCCAGAAAGCTCATATGTAATTCAACTTAATTTAACAAATTTGTTAACAAATTATAAATTAACAAAATGTCTCACGCTACCAAAATATTTGTTTTTGCATGAAATGTGTATATCGAAAACTGAATCATTTGACGCTTAAAACTAAAACTGGTAATCGGAAACTAGATAACATAAAAGGTAAGAAATCCACGCCGAGAAACACCGCAATTCTAGGCTCTGTATATCTATCAGAAACCACAGGACCAATTTATACAAATCATTGAGTTACCAAACATGTTGTGTTTAGTTTTGTCGATTATAAATTTATTATTAAAATCATAACATTTGGGTTATGCTTTTATGTGTAGCACACTTCTGAGAGCGAAAACACCGAGATATCTCGAATGGAAATAAGTGATTATGAAGTAAATCTTAAATTCAGAAATTAACTGAACATATTTTTGGAATTCTGAGAAAAATTTTCTAACATGACAACTTTCCCGGCGAATTAACAAAATTTTTCGGTGATAAGATGAAATTTTGGTTCGAAAATTTCAATTCACTAACTTCACGCTTCCTCCAACTGGTGCTTCAGAACTCTAGGGCTTTGTTGCAACTTGCCGCTATCCTACTCTAAGCTATACTTCTCTCATTTAAAATTTTCCTCTTCTGTCCCCCGTTCTGTTTTTATCTTTCCGGGCAGCCAGGCATTCTTCGTATACCCAATAACACCCCATGCCAAATTTGGTTCAATTTTCTGTATTATGTCTCGAGATAAACAAATAATTTAATGAAATCCCCCCTCCTGTTTTCTTCTCATGGAAAAGGCGGGAAGGGTACCAAAATGTCATAGAAACATTTCTCATATCCAAATTCCCTACCATGCCAAATTTCATTCTATTTGCTCGATTTATTCTCGAGTTATACAAAACATTATAAGAAAATCACCCTCCTCCATTTCTATATCCCCATTTAAGAGGTAAGGTTACACACTTTAATGTAAAATTGTAATCCATTTGCATGATCAATTCTAGAGTTTTGCAAACATGTTTCATTCATTTCAGAAGCCCCCTCCCCCCTTTCAAAAAAGGGGTACTCGTCTCAAGCGGGTTTGACGCCAAACAACCTGTAAATTTTATGAATAGTGCAGGAGTGCCACTCAACCAATTGGTCGCAGTGGACTTTCTTCAACACGAAGAAATACAGTGGCTCCATAGAGCAAGAGATTATGCCCCTTATTGTTGTTTTCGATCGAATGATATTCGTTCAAAAGTAAGGCAATTTCGTATTCTTGTTTTCGTTTTTCGTTCAAACGAGTGAGAACACTTCGATCTTTATAACTGAGGATGGAATAAAAAAAAATTTCTATTTTTATTTGAACGATCTACCAATTATGTTTTCCAATCCCATACTCGGCGGCGCACGCTGAGAGGAACAACTTCAATCAATCCTCCATGCAAGGAGATAGCGTTTTCGTTTATTTGCCACTGCCACGGGGGCAAACCTTTTAATTTATATGCATCTTCCCGGGCGACGATTTTGTTAGTTTATGAAGTTTTCTACTGCCTCCGTGCGGATGGAAAATAAACGAAAACTCTAATGTAGAATAGTCCATGTTTGCTCTATTTGCTAATCTCTTTTTTTTTGTCCAACCAATTTATAAAAGCATCGAAAACAAAACATTCTACATATGGCGTTTGTGAATTTGAATCTTTATGGTTTGGTAAACAAGTTTGCACGAGTAAAATGCAATCTCACGATTTATGTAACCGGTGTTTCCCTGAACACACATTTTAAGGAATGTGACCATTAAGACGTATTTTCATTGGAATGCCTGGTAACATTTTAATATGTTTATCACGTTTTGGTTATAAATAATTAATGAGATGCACACCGGTTCCGATTCAGACAGTCATACGATGTTTGGCCAAAATAGGCGATTAGAAAAATGCCTCGAAACGTATTGATAAGTTACAAATGGTTCGTGTTTCAGTAAAAAAAAGAAAGAAAGCGTACTCACTTGACCAATTTCCAGATATCCTTGGACACGTTGGTGATCTGATTGCCTCCCAGATACAAATACTTGAGCGTCTTGAGTTCGGTGATCTGCTCCGGGAAGTGGGTGAACCGGTTGCCGCTCAGATTCAGCTCCCGCAGTCCACTGCCCTGGGCCGATCGGAGACTCTTGGGCAGGGACCCATTATCCAGCCGGTTATTTTTGACGATCAGCGTCGTCAGCTGGCACTGCTGGGTGATCGCGTCCGGTATGCTGTACAGATTGTTGTTGCTCAGATCCAGCACCCGTAGGTTGATGAATTCGACGATCGACGTTGGCACCGTTGAGAGATTGTTGTGGTTCAGCAGCACCGTTTCGACGTCGTCGGAGAGTTTCTTCGTTTTGCACATTTCCAGCAGATCGTCGTCCAGGTGTCGCTTGTTGGCATGGCCGAAGTCGACGATTTTCTGCTCCCGGGAATCGCTGTCGCAACTGTCTGAAGTGTAGACTACATCCATTTTGTTGGAAGATTTTTATTTTTTGGTTTTTTTCTTATATGTGATTGGTTATTGGACGTTTTTTCACAAACTACGTTTTCTACGATACGGATAACTACGGATTGCACTTGTGCACTGGCTACTAGCTTTCGATCATATCACAGCCTACTCGACACTCTTGACGAATTACGACGCGCCGAATTCTATACCTATTCGCCGCAACGATTTTGTTCTTCAGTTTCCCATCTGTCTGAAATTGCGCTTCTCGAAAAAATTTTACACTCCACGACCGGGCACCAGCTGATAACGAGTGAAGGAAAGCGTTGATTAGTTTCACCTTTTTATATATAAACGGTGCTCACAGAGACGTCTGATCCACCAGCAGAGTATCATGTCAATTATTCATTCTTATTGCTTGATACGTTGTCGTCGGTCGTATTATGGTGGCGTATCTCTTGTTGGTGGCCCAAAGTCCCTCACGCAGACCACAGTCCTATCATATCTCGATTCACACCAGACTGCACTACATACAATGGAACCTGCGCACCAGATTCAGCTACTATACGTAAGTTGTTGTAGATAGATTTGATTCAGTACTTTCGAGTGAGCACGTTCCCAACAAGTGATCCACTCACTCTTTGGGTGGCACAAATTCGCAACCGTTGTGATACACGACGCGACACCAACCCACAGCAAAGTAGTAGGCAGTGGCCCAACTGGTACTGTAACTGATGGAGGTAAGATGACAACGTCAAATCCCATCAATAGGTGTCATCATCATCACTCACACGCAGCGTTGATCAGCATGGAACGGATGCCACCTCCTCGAATGGCGGTTAAGCTCCAACTGATCCCCAAATCGTTTTCGTCACTTACGTTCAACTTCTAACGAAACCACGACGGGACTTTCAAAAATGTTCACAATCATCTATAAAGCGAAGCGAGAGAAAAGGAGTAATACAACAACGAAATAAAGTCTGTTGAAGCATAGTATTTGTGTTCAAAGGTAATCGGTCTACTGATAACAATTTTTAGTATACACACCAAAAGAAGTAACTACACCAAACAAAGCCGCATGGTGCTAGTGTGTTTATTGCACATGGTTAGGTGTATCATGCCGGCGAAATCAAACCTTAATGTGTGAAACGAACTTGAAACAGTGCTACTATTTAAGTGTACACAGACTGGAAACTGAGGATGCTGATGAAGGATTGCAGTCGGTTCGGGTAGTAAACATGTCTTCAATTGAATAATAATCTGGTAACTAGGTACCTACTACATTCTATTGAATGAACGGTTTGAGATAATGCACTACTTGTACTTGTAGGAACATTTTAATCCCTAGCTTGGACTTTCTCCCTTAGATAGCGAGCGACGAGAGGTTTGTGGGATGCGAAGGTGTCTCTGTTTCCCAATTGGTTTTAATTTGGGGAAGCAATGGGCGATGGCATCGAAAAGTTATAATTGACCCGAAATAAACTTTAAAATCGTCATAACACATTTGAAAAAAATTAGATAATCATGAAATTTTGAACATATTACTTAAACCACGAGATACATCATCTGTAGGAAAAGCAATATCCGGTAACCACCAGAAGTGTTGGGATACCATCAAGACAGTCATCAACGGTACTGCGGAGAACGTCATCGAGCATGTGGAACGAACTCGACGGTACGACTGTATCGACGAGGAATGTTAGGAGAGTGATGGACGCAGAGAATGCCGCATGCATGAATCAAAATGCAGGAGATCAAGACGGTGGGGGAAGGTACATCGCCGGCGTAGCCAACGACGTAGAGGAGCTACTCTGCCGTTGGACGCATAATTGTAACATATGACATTTCGACGTTTTTGACTTTTTGATGCCAATCGTCATAATTTGATACGTATTATTGAAATTTTTTGTCGAAACATAAAGTTTCTTCTAGAAATTTCAAGAAAAATTCAAAGTCAATTTGTCACACTGGGACAAATAGACGCATAAGTGTCACACTGAGACGATTGGACGCATATTTGTCACACTAAAAAAATGAACGTATTATAACTTCGGAACGTCTAAATAGATTTTCACCAAACTTGGCATACGTGTCCCTGTTTCCGCGACATCCCAGCATGTGCAAGAAAAACTCTGCAAACTGCTTCGTGTTCGTTGATGGCGCTGGGAAGAGTGCATGTAAACGTAACCCGCTTCACAACATTAGTCAAATTATTACTCTTCCGGCGCCGTGGAAATGTAATCCACAATTGTCCAGGATGGCCATATGTGATTGTCGGTGGTTTAAGCAGACCATTTCTTTTTCGGTTTTGCTTTGAGTTTTTGATTTTGACGCACCTCGCAAAACACCGGAGATGTCTGTTTTTTAATGTTTACGACCTATTCCGCCAGAGTTACTTCATCCGGAACTTGTCCCAGGGCCGTATTCACTTCAAACGGATTGATTGTCATCTTATGGCATCGCCTATCTCGCGGATGCGACATTTTCAGCACAGCAGCTGAAAATTAGTTGAAGAAATCCTGTGCTTCCTGTACAGTGAATGAGCTGCCGCAAATAGCTCCCCCGTGCCGTTTTATTTATCGAACCCGTCAAAGACTTCATGTTTGTCACCAGAAAATTTACGCTTTTGAATAATTCGATTTAGATCTGATTTTTTCAATTTAAGCTTCCATTCACGAATAAAACACAAGAGCCACACACGAAATGCCAAACCAAACAACTACTGGGAAAATGTTCGTGGTGTGACAAATATGCGTCCATTTTTCGACTATTCATAGAATTTCGCGGCATAAATGTCACACAAAGATTTTCATTGAAAAAACAGTTAATTTTCGAAAAATTTGATCGAGGCTCATATGATAGG
This sequence comes from Uranotaenia lowii, assembly GCF_029784155.1. Taxonomy (NCBI): domain Eukaryota; kingdom Metazoa; phylum Arthropoda; class Insecta; order Diptera; family Culicidae; genus Uranotaenia; species Uranotaenia lowii. The sequence continues at coordinate 301,135,908 of NC_073693.1, read as the reverse complement.
AGTATCCTTGAGAGATCTACGGCATTGAAGTCAACAAAAATTGCGAAACTGTGCGATAAGAGCAAAGTGTTTTTGTGAAACTTTGATTGCGTTTTTCTCGCTTCGCCTTTTTGTAACATGTGACAATAGACTGAGTCGATTTGGGGTCATTTTCGAATTTCTCAAAACCTGGGGTCTTAAAAGTTTCGTTTTGTGCTAAAACTCACCCATGATTTTTTGCCGAATTTTTAAGTAACGTTTACATTGAGTAAATTTGGACTTTTAGGTTTGTATGGGAAAATTTAAAATTTTGTACTGAAAAACGAACATGGTTTTTCTTTTTACTCTGGTACCTAGCCATTCAACCCTTTATGTGCCAATTTATAAATTTCTTAAAGGAAATTTTCCGCTTAACAAAATTTCCGAAGACCTTAACTTATTATCTCTCCAGACAACGAAGTTATAACCAATTTAATGAAGGTATGTCTTTTCGAAGGAAGTTTTGAAGGAAGTTTTTTCGTTCAAAAAACGCCATAAATACATTATCGCCCAACAAGCTGGCCGAAAACAAATGCCAGAGTTTAGATCGAAAAAAAGATTTGAGTTTCTAATAATAAAAAGATACATTATAGGTATTCGTTTTTAATTTAAATACATTAAATATCTGATTTTTGAATTATTGCATATTTATGTTTTTATGGTTACCCGGGGGAATATGTTTCAACAAAAGGCGTTCAGTTGAAGCAGCTTTTCTTAAGACTTCATGATTTGGTTCTCAAATTTTGTTTAATAAAATGCTAAACGAATCTTTTATCTTCATTTTGATATCCTGTTTATGAATATCGGTCAAGAACAGGCCGAGCGACAACGATTCTAATATAGGTGTTTTTAATACTGAGTGTGGGGTTCGTAGTTTTGCTGTTCCAGCTTTATGTAAAATGTTGATGCGCTTGCAATCAATTGAATACCAGCCCTTCAAGCATAGTTATTTTTATTTATAGAAACCATCAAAAGATGGCTCCTAATGTAAACAACAATCGCCCCGAAGAAACTAGTATGATAAAATTTGAAAGAAAACATCTACGAGCAAATCAGTCAAGCAATCTCTCGTTTGTACCCAGCAGTGTTGCGGGTTTATTTGAATTGCCTTCAATGCCAAAAGACATACCTGTAGTGAATACAACTACAGACGATAGATAAATTTAAAAAAATGAGTAAATAAATATTCTCAATCGGATTCAATCGACGCGCTGTACCTAAATATGAATTAACACATTTAAACGTGTGGAATTTCGATGCTGTCAGTTTCACGAAACGACAACGTTAGCGAAAATTACGAGTGAGAAAAAGAGAGCATATGATGATCATTCATTCTGTTAACAAAGCTTGGAGATATAGGTCGCGTTTATAAAGTGAAAAAAAAATAGAATCGCGGAAATTTCGAAATTTATCCGAATATACGAATAAAAGTACGACAATGGCGCAGTCAGTAAGTGTGAAAGTGAAAAGAATATAACATTACGGGTTAGGAAAGTATCTGTTCAAAGGAAATTGGATTGAAATTCGAGTTGCAGTCACGGTTTCTCTGTTCTCCATTTTGAATAATTTTATTTTAAAGATTCTAGTTTAATTGAGTGGCAAGAAATCTTAATGGATTCGGATTCGGATTGACAAACACGGAGTTTTTTTTTATCCCGATGAAAGACTCGGATCCCGATGAAATATTCGGACTGATTTTGAATATTCCGATGGAAGACTCGGATAAAGTGTTTTGATTCCGATGAAAGACTCGGATCGTTATTTTCAATTCCGATGAAAGATTCGGATTCCGATGAAAGACTCGGATTGGTTCTTGATTGTCCGATGAAAGACTCGGATAAGATTCTTGTATAAAAGATTCAGATCGTAAATTGAAATTCCGATGAAAGATTCGGATTGTTTGATATTCCGATGAAAGACTCGGATCGTAACTTGAAGTTCCGATGAAAGACTCGGATTAGAAAAGATTATATAAAGTGTTTGGATTCCGATGAAAGACTCGGATCGTCATTTTTAATTCCGATGAAAGATTCGGATTCCGATGAAAGACTCGGATTGGTTCTTGATTGTCCGATGAAAGACTCGGATAGGATTCTTGTTTAAAAGATTCAGATCATAAAATGAAATTCCGATGAAAGATTCGGATTGTTTGATACTCCGATGAAATACTCGGATCGTAACTTGAAATTCCGATGAAAGACTCGGATTGGTTGTTAATACTCCGATGGAAGACTCGGATTAGATCTTGTTATTAGGATGGAAGATTCGGATGGTAATTTAAAATCCGATGAAAAATTCGGATTAATTGATATTGCGATGAAATACGCGGAATTATATTTTCGTATTCCGATGAAAAACTTGAAATTTCGATAGAAGATTCGATTGTAATTATTATAAAGAGAATGAGAATGAAAAACGATGCAGGAGATAAGTGAAGAAAGAAGAAATAAAATAAGAATGAAAGAGAAAAGAGCGACAAAAGAATCGCAAAAACAAAAAAAAATTAATTATTGAAAAAAGAAAATGGATACAAAATTTAAGATAAAGAAAACACTGGTGAAAATAAAGAGAATGTGAAGTTAATACTGTTGATAAAGAAAAGATTTCAAAGATTAACAGGAAAAAGAAAAATAACTATTGTTAGTGGTAAAAGTGGACAAAAAAAGTAATGAAATGAAAATTTGAATTTAATTGAGGTCAAATAAAAGAGGAAAGAAAAGAGGGAAGTAAAAAAAAAATTGAACGAAATAGAAACGAGAATCGGTAGCACCGAGAGCAAAAAAAAACCAGAGAAAATTTTAAAACTAAGTATGACAGAGATTACGAATGATATAAGAGCAAAGTAAAAGAAATGAGAGGTAAACATGAAAAGAATTAAAAAAAAAGAATAGCAGTAAAGGTACCGAGAAACCCCAAATGGAAAAGAAAAAAAACTGCAAAAAAAAGAAAAAGAATAGAAAAGAAATCAAAGCAGATAAAGAGTAAAAAAAAATGTTAAACTGTGTAAAAAAAAAGAAGAACAAAATAAAACTGAAAATTTTCGTCGAGTAGAATAAATGAAAAAAAGGAGAAGGAGATTCAAATAAACTGGAAGGAAGAGGGAAGATAAAGAAAACAATTATCAAAAAGGAGAGATGGAATATAAGAAGTGAATCAGATATAAATTAGAACCAATATTAGCATAAAGCAAAAAAAAAAAAAATCAAAAGAAGGAGAAAAAAGGAGAAAAGAAATATTTGAGAGAAAAGCAATAGATAAAGTTTTTAACAAAAAACCGTAAAAGAGCTTATAAAAAAAAAGGACCGAGAAGAAAGAAGAATGAAGTAAAAAAGAAGCAAAAGGAAATTTGAAAGGGAAAAGAAACGAAAGAGATAAGAAAACAGAAAAAATGCATACAAAAGTGGGAAGAGTAATGAGATGAAAGATTCAGTGTTATGAATTCAATTATCATATTGCAATATATTTTGTTGTTTTGAGGAATATATAAAAGTACTTGCGGATACGCAACTTGCGAACGAATCAAGTTGATGGATTTAAATTCGGAATGCAACTAGTTGAAAGTTTGACTTAACAAAATTCACATTACTGTCATAGAGTAGAGGCGGGTAGCAATGTAGTGAATACAACTACAGACGATAGATAAATTTAAAAAAATGAGTAAATAAATATTCTCAATCGGATTCAATCGACGCGCTGTACCTAAATATGAATTAACACATTTAAACGTGTGGAATTTCGATGCTGTCAGTTTCACGAAACGACAACGTTAGCGAAAATTACGAGTGAGAAAAAGAGAGCAAATGATGATCATTCATTCTGTTAACGAAGCTTGGAGATATAGGTCGCGTTTATAAAGTGAAAAAAAAAATAGAATCGCGGAAATTTCGAAATTTATCCGAATATACGAATAAAAGTACGACAATACCTTCATTAAATTGGTTATAACTTCGTTGTCTGGAGAGATAATAAGTTACGGTCTTCGGAATTATTGTTAAGCGGAAAATTTCGAATTCGGAATTCGAAAATGACCCCAAATCGACTCAGTCTAATGTGACAATTATACTTCCAACGGCAGTACTCTCAACGATAAGTAAAGTTAAGGAAGCTATTTGACAGCTGGATAACAACAAGTCGGCTGGGAAGGATGGCATCGCAGCTGAACTCATCAAAATGTGCCCGGACAAGTTGGCCGATTGCCTACACCGGTTGATAGTCCGAATCTGGGATATAGAACAGCTATCGGAGGAGTGGAAATAGGGGGTAATATGTCCCATCTACAAGAAGGGCGACAAATTGGACTGTGAGAACTATCGAGCGATCACTGTCATCAATGCCGCCTACAAAGTGTTGTCCCGAATCCTACTCCGCCGCCTAACGCCACAAGCAAACAGATTCGTGGGAAGTCATCAGGCCGGCTTCATGGAGGGACCTTAAACGACGGACCAGATATTCACATTACGGCAAATCCTCCAAAAATGCCGGAAACACCAAGTCCCTACGCACCATCTATTCATCGACTTCAAAGCCGCATACGACCACGATCGACCGTGACGAGCTATGGAAAATCATGGACGAGAACGGCTTTTCCGGGAAGCTGACCAGACTGATCAAGGCGACGATGGATGGATCGCAGTGCTGTGTGCGGATTTCGGGTGAATTGTCGAGTTCATTCGAATCGCGTAGGGGGCTTCGTCAAGGCGATGGTCTATCCTGCATGATGTTCAACGTGGCGCTAGAAGGTGTTAATCGACGAGCGGTGGGCGAAATGCGGAGCACGATTTTCAACAGATCCAGTCAACTTATCCGATTTGGCGATGACATTGTTATAGTCGGCAGAACATCTGCGGCAGTGGAGAAGATCTACTGCTAACTGAAACGCGAAGCAGAAAGGACTGGGTTGATGTTTAATACGTCCGATACGAAGTGTATGCTGGCCTGCGGATCCGAGACTGACCGAACCCGCATGTCCAGTAATAATAAGGTCACGATCGACGGCGACGACCTGGAGATAGTCGAAGACTTTGTCTATCTCGGCTCACTGGTGACCGCAGACAATGACACCAGCCGTGAGATCCGCCATCGAATTATCAGCGGAAGTCGTGCCTTCTATGGACTCTACAAGCAACTGCGGTAGAGAAGACTTAGCCCCCGCCCAAAGTGTAACTTGTACACAACGCTCATTAGACCGGTTGTCCTCTACGGGCACGAGACGTGGATATTGCTCGAAGAGGACCTGCGTAAACTCCGTACACTGCGTTTGGCGGCGTACAGGAGAACGGAGTGTGGAGGCGAAGGATGAACCACGAGCTCGCGCGGCTTTACGGCGAACCCAGTATCCAGAAGGTGGTGAAGGCCAAGGTCTTTTGGTACACTAGGTTCTCCGACTTTCACAGTAAGTAGGCGAGGAGTGAGCGGGGCTCTCAATGAGTTTGTTTATTTTTTGCTCAGCTTTTCGGTGGTTTGTTGGTAAACAAACTTCATGAGTTCCGCATAGTTGCATAGCCTACATAGCCAAAATGGCTGAATCGGGAATTCGATATTCGGTAACACCTCCTGAATATATATATATTCAGGAGGTGTGTATATACACACCTTGGTGAAGGCTGGCCGGATACGCTGGGCGGGACATGTTGCGAGAATGCCGAACGACTGTCCTGCAAAACAGGTGACAACCCGCAAGTTTCGTTGTCGAAAATACTATATGGTCAAAATAATTTCATCATAATTTCTATTATAATTAGCGTCCACATGGTAACTTAGACATTATGGCACAAATTCATTAAAAAAAATACTACGCACATGGTACTTTTGAAAAAAAAAAACACATTTAACTCAAAAACATGAGTGCCTGTTTAAAATTTTACAGTCGGGTATGATAATTTTACTATGGAGTCTAATTTTGTAACTTTGAAAAATCTTTTCAGAGCATCGGGAGAACACAGTCAAATTGTCCGGCGTGTGTCGGAAGTGTGAATTTTAATTAGTTTAATAATGTCATAACGAATATTAATTATACTATTTAAGTCAAGCTCCTCATGCATACTAATGTCTATCATAACACATTCTATAGTTTTATCATGAAACATATCAATTTTACTACGCACGAAGTAAAACAACGCATCCTACCATTGACAATTTTACTAAAACCCAGTCGAATTTACTATGCGCAGCCAAATTCAGCAAATGGTAAAATAACTATGCGTGAGGTATTTTAAACGAAAAATCATATTTGACTCGAAAATATGGTTGCCTGTTCATCTACACCACGAATTTAATAGTTTTACCAAATATATTAAAATAAATATACCTCACTCTCAGCCTTCTCCATACATCTCATCAAGGACACGCATGTCAGCACCACCTACTGACGAAAGTTCTTACTAAAGCCACTGATCGTACCGCCATCACCACCTCTAGCAGCAACAGCGCCACCTACAAGTCAAAAATCTGCCAAAAGTAGTTCAGATCGTCGATGTTTATACATGGTAGTTAGAACTTTCTCCATAGGATGGCGTGCTTGATGTGTCGCCTTGGTTTTTGAAGAGTGAGGTATATTGATTTTAATATATTTGGTTTTACTCTGCCTTTCTTTTGAGTGTAGGATAAGGTACTATCGCACTGTCCTCTATGTCTGAGTTGAAGCTGCTTATCCGGGACACTTGCTGGAAGTTCAAAAACTGATCACAACCTGTCGCTAGTGAAACGAAAAATTTCATTTAATAGCTAAGGCACGTCTGATTACCTTATCCGAGATGCAAGCACGTCGCCAATAACTACCGCTAGACACGTGCAGAGTGCGGTGTAATCAAAATAAGAACTATAAAGTAAAAATCTACAAAATTCCAAGCGAAACTGATCTAACAAAGTGTTACCAATGCTGCTATTGAAACCAATGTTATGATTTTATTTTTTTAAACATAATCGATACCTACTGCTGAAAATTAAAATGAAAATTTGAAAAAGCTAAACAAACTAGAGTGCGTTATAAGTTCAAACAAAAAAATTAACAGTAGTTTCGTCGATCAAACACGTTTTGATAATTTAGCTACACAGTTATTATGAGCAATCAGTCAATAAATTGTTTTGGTGTTAACATTTGTTGGTATGAACGCATATTGCCAAAAAATATAAAATCGCCCACCTGGAATACTGTTGAAGATATCGCCTGTGTTGCTCTAAAATCACGGACAACGTTTAGAAATAAATATCACATTATTCACTGTGCATAATTATCGTCCATAAACCAATAAGGATCGTTTTCATCTTCCCCACTTATCAGCTGCTTTAAAGATTTCCCCTTCTGGCGCACATACTCCTGGTACCATTTGTTGATGATGCTGGCTTTGCGTTCCTCGAAATAACTAATAGCATCGTTGACGAAAATGTTATTCTCAAGAATAAAATCGGTCCCCAGAGCGTCTCGCGACAACTGATCCGCATAATCGTTCCCCGGAAGCTCGATGTGTCCCGGAACCCATTGAATTGTGGTTCGATTACGCTGAGCCAACCGTAGGATCTCATTGGCAACGGAATTGCGCACCCGAGTATTTTTACTCTTCTTCAGAAACAAACATGCCGGTTGACTATCGGTCAATAGGACAGCATTTTTGATACACTGCTCATCTATGTGTTTCATCGCCACCTTGATGGCCAATGTTTCGGCTGTCATAATACTAGTGTCCAGCTTCAGCTGCATCATTATACGGGTATCATTCGTTTCATCATAAACACCGATACCGCATCGTCCATCCACTGACTTACTAGCATCTGTGTATATACGAGGTTTACCGTAGTACTCAGTTGCTAGTAGATATTCAACCAGATGCCTTAAAGTTTCCGGCTCATATCGGTTCTTACTGCTGCTAGCCAACTGATCAAGGTTCCCACAAATCTGAACTTCCGTAAACAATTCGTTCACTCGTATGTGTTTTGCAATTGCTTCAAATATGTAACGGTTCTCGAGAAACATTCTCTGGACCAGAGACAGCTTTTCAAGGTCAACTTTGAAGCCGCAGCTGGTTAGTTCTTGAAGTTGGCTATACACATTGTTGTTCCGGCGACAGTGGTGAGCTATCTCTCTTGCTGCAGCTATTTCTCGTACAATGCTCATCTGTTCCTGGCGAGCGAAATCGGCTTTCTGATTTTTCCGAATTACTAGCAGAGCCAAAGGATCGGAACTTCCATCGGGACAGTGAAAGTAAGTGGCTCGATGCTGTTTCGATAGGCCCACACAACAATAATCGTTGTATCTACTGAACAACTTCCTGCACAGCATTAGCCAAACTTCATACGTGGAGTACATTTATTGAAAAAAGTAGCATCAACCTCACCCAAGGCTTATTCTAATTTACATAACAAACTTAACTACGCAATTGAAGGGACTTTTTAAATGCTTTCGAAAGGATTTTCTGGAATGTTATTACACGTTTTTCCTGTTATGTAGCTTTTCAACATAAGTCACTGCTTTATAACAGGTACAAATTAAGGAATTCACTTCTACGACTTAGTGCGTCGTTTAAAATTTTGGGCTTTGAGAAAAACCAAGATTAAACACTGCACCGATGTCACTGAACTGCACAAAATGCAAATCATAACAGAGCAACGACGTCGTCATTCGACACCGCGGCGCGTGGTAAACATTATACGGTAAAATTAAAGAATGCAAATTTTATGATAGAATAACCTAAACCTAGATCAACATTTAAGAATGCCCTACATTGAAAACTTTGTTTAAAGGTGGACTCCATATTAGTTTTGAATATATTTTTTAAAGATTTGTTTTGTATTATTCCTTTATTTGAAACAGCTCATACTCTAGAGGCTTTAAGGAGCCAAACTTGTTTTGTTTGATTACGATTGTTCGCTTAATCTAGATGAACACGTTTCGAAGAGAACAGGAAGAGATAGGGAAATATGAAAATAAAAAGAATTAATAATTATAAACGAAGAGGATGAAGATCCATAACTTTGAGGAAAAGGTACATTTCATACATGTATCGAGATCTTTAATAAACACATATACAACGGCTTTTTATATTTTTGGTTTTTGTCAATTGGTTGAAATTTGACGGTTTATTTAAGCTTAAAATTCATTATTTTCGTAAACGTGAGTTTAATGCATTGTTATTATGCTTTAAATTAAGTAAACTTATTTTAAAAATACTGAAAGTAAACAGAAATTTATACTGCTCTCAAATATTTTTCAAATATTTAGAAATTTTTAGTTAAATTTCAAAATTTGTTTGATGAATCTTTTTTTGGGAATTGAAAATTTTGATAGTTACATAAATAAATTAAAGTTTTTTTAATTCTCCTCCCAACAAAATTTCAATGCCAAACTCAAAACTGAGTTCGATCGCCAATTCCTCGAAATTTTTCATATACAACTCTGCGACCGATTGTTCTCACTTTTACCGGTTCTTGGTTAAACGTGTAGCTTCTTTGATTTTTGCTAGGCGGCCTGTCAACAGTTTTTCATCAAAAATCGCTGAAAAGTTTAAAGTTCTAGATTATAACTACTTATTTTTACTGTTTAATAGCAGTTGTGTTTGCTCCAAGTGAAAAACATTGTTTCTATCACCAACTTTTGCACATTCCATCAGAAATTCACTGAAAACCGCTCGCTGTTGAAAAACAACAATGGCGGCCAGGACTAGCCGAATTGACGAAAGTGCTGACGATGGAGTTCCGGCTGAATTTTGGGAAAATTTCCTGGAGGATACGATCATGGACGACATGAACGAAATGCCTACGGAGGAACAAACCAAGAAAAAGAAGGAGGAAGATCTGGAGAAGGTGAGGAAGTTCAACGAGGCATGGAACATAGCTCCACCGGTCGAGGAAACCCGGGTTGTGGTAATGGAACGGCAACCAGATCCAACACCGGAACCGGAATCAAAATCCCTTCCGGAGCCGGAAACGAAGACGTTACCGGGGGACGAACCACATACCGTGGAAAGATCGGTATCGCCGGATGATTGTACGCTCGTTTCAGAGGTTCGTGAAACGATTGCTCTTGACGACGAACCAGTTCCGGAAAATTCGGTGGTTGTAATTCCTTCAGAGGGGCAAGCCAAGGATCCTCGTTTGAAGCGTCTAGAGGACTCCTCAGTACAAAGTCCCTCTAGTCCAACACAAGAATCTAGGAATCTGGAGTCAAGTCAAGGTCCACGGTACTTCCAAAGAGATACGGATCGTGATCGGGAGGAGCAGTTACGTCGAGAGAGGGAAGATTTCGAAAGGGCTAGAAGTCGCCTCCGTGGCCGTAGTCCGCAAGTAGTTTCGGATGAGGATGATGATGACTCGAGGCATCGATTCGGCAGGGCACGTTCCCGTTCCCGGTATGGAAGAAGCAATTCTCGTACTCGATCTAGAAGCCCGAGACGAGGTCGTAGCAGCCGCAGGTCCCGATCACGGAGCCGAGATCGCAATTCACACTCACGGCGTAACTCTCGGTCGCGATCTGGATCTCGGGCGCGGCGATCCTTTGCCGACGAAATGAGGGACAAACTCAGCAACGCAACAGGGAACTCGGACGCACCGGCATCGGTAATGTCTCAGATGTCTGCCATGATGCAGATGATGATGGATCCGAAGAATATGAACATGATGAATATGATGAACCCCATGATGGCCATGATGATGAATCCGATGATGGCCGCGGCTACAGCGGCCGCTTCTAATGCCAGCAAATCCGCAGGGTCGGGGACAAACGATCAGCAGGACAAAAAAGACGACATCACAGCACAGGTAACTTATCATTCCTTAAAATGTTTTAGAAATTGAAAATTGTAACTTACCATGTTTTAAGTAGCTAGTTAATCAAAGTTAATGTAAACCATAATATGTTCATATGACTTGTAGATTTGAAAAGCATCTAATATCCATTCCATTTTTTTCAGCTTTTTGTCGATGGCAAGATTAACCTATCAGATTATTTGGCATCTAAGAATCATCATGATGGAAAAAAATCTTCAAGAGTCAGCTCAAAAGGTAAAATTAACATATTTAGTTATAAAAGATAATACTGAATAGTATTCTATCTTACAGTGGTACAACGTATCAAGGAGGCAATCGGGATTTTGGACAAACAGGAAACTAAACTTCAATCAGCTAAATTTTTGTATGTAGCTCCTACATACCATTCAGATTTGAAGAAGCTGGACAATCGATCGCCGCTGATATGGAACGATCAGAATGTGTTGTATGCCATGAGCAGCAAATCGAAGGACGTCGTTCTGTGCGAACCGTTCCGCAATGTCAACCAGAAGATGAAGCAGATGATCGACAGGCTGGGTCTTGACGAGGGTAACGTTTCTCAACGCATTGCTCAGCGCAAACGAGAATTCGAAGCTAATCAATCGGTTGCCGACGTGGGTACTATCCAAGCGATTACAATCGTTCCTGTAAGAGGTGGTGCAGCTACCAAGCGTATTATTGACCGTTCAATTCAAACCGAAGACCTTGGATGTTTCGAGTGTGTACAGAGACGTAATAAAACGTACGTATCAGCCACCACTCAAACTCAAACGCGAGCCCGTACAGCGGAAATCAGTGTTCAAACTGACCGTGACCGAAACGTAGAAATGAATTCAATGAGTGATCTGAATGCCAACCAAGTTAAGATCATCAATGAAATTATGAAGTACATGAAGAGACGTCAGGTATCGGGAAGCATTACCAATCTGATGCATAATTTGGAGCGAGATGCGCCGGAGCTTCGAAACCAACACTTGAATGCCGGATTGCATTACGTTTCGGAAATCCATGAAAGAAATGAGCGAAATGCAACTCGTTATGCTGGTCCCAATCCATTCAGTGCGAATAGCCGTGGTTCTCGGGATCCTAGGCAGGCAAAATCTTTCGAGGATTCGCATCGTGGAGTTGATTTCGATGCCATCAATCAAGTGACATCGCTGATGCCGGCCGGTTTCCGTAAATCACCTGATCGTCAACCCAACAGAGGCTACAGGCGTCAGTGGTAGGTATCCGTTGATGTGTTGAATCGTTAGATGATCGCCGCATAATCTTTCAAAATTGAACTAACAAACATACATTTAAATGATTCAAAGATACTTACTTTTGTTTTTTTACTTTTGTTGTGATGTATCACCAATATTTAGTGGTTATTGTAGGTATAATTGTAATTATTTGAAAGTTTCAAAAGAATGCTATGGCCTCAAATTCTTAGTTTGTAACGTTAATAAAATATGCCCACAATTTATGCGTTCCAATTTCTGTTGTGTAGATCGATTCGAAATAGGTACTTATTAATCTTAAAATGACCACATTACATAAACTTTAGATCACAATTTGAAAAAGAAAATCAACTTTGTTTTAAATATACGCAATGAAAATTATCAGGCAGTTAAACCTGATAATTTTCATTGGGTATATTTAGATATTGCACTGAAAGTTTAAGAGAATCAACCTGATGACAAATCGAAATAGTTTTATTTTAAGTAGGTAATCTGGGATCATTATTATGTAGTTTTCAGATCTGAAGATCATTACTTTTTTAAATCATGCGAATTAACGTAACAACATTACACATTGTGATTTCAAGCATATTGAAATTGATAGCATCTCTATACTGATGCATGAAACCATATTATTTTCCAGATCTAGATGATGGTTATTTGGAGGCCTTCAGGTAACACCAATGTAAATAACATAAATATATTAGTTTTAAACAATATGACTTATTGTCCCCCAAGTAATTCAATGGTTGAACAGAAAAAAGTGAATAGCCCCATGGCTTAGATAAATCGACTATCGAAAATCAAACGTGCTACAAACTTCAATGATTCCTAGGCCCCCCAGAATGTCGCATGCCAAATTTAAGGTCAGATCGGATCAAAGGACATTTTTTTAAATCAATCTGTTAATTATCGTTTTACGTCATACTAAAAATAAATTCAAACAAAAAATGCATTTCATCAGCCCCTGGACGCCACAGCATCCAATTCAACCTGTATCCTTTCCAACTGGTTGTACAGCTCAACAATCTCGTCACAGTTTAGCTCCAAATTGATCACATTTTTAGTCGTTCTTAGCTCTAGCTGACCAAGTGCTAGTTTATCCTTTTGCCGGGGCTCCGAAGACAGCTGAGCCCGAACCTTCCAGGAAACATCTTCCAGCTGATTTGATGTGCCACCGGGGTTTTCCGCAGACTGCTGATCTGATTCCAGTGAATCCAGAATAATTTTGGTGGCCTGTATCCAACACTTGACGAATGCGTTTGCCTTTGCCTCGTTCAGCTGAAGCCGCTGCCGAAGATCCGTTTGCAGGGTGGAAGGTTTTAGCATAAATTTGAGCGACCTTTTAACCAGATAGCCTAGCGTTTTCAACACCACCTGAAATTGTGGCTCATCGAAACCTGAAGCAAGCTGCAGCTGTTGGACGTCGGCTATACAGTCATTATTTGTAATATCTTTGGGACTATCAATTGTGGTAAAAAGATACTCAATAATGCTGACGAAACATTCATCGGAAAGGCTCTGATTGCACAGGTTGATTCCATTAGTCAAGCTGAAAAAAAAAATGGTCTCGGTAACTATTAAAACATTGAATGCTTATCGATTAGCTTACCCATCAGTTGAAGTAAACCAAATCGGGTGCTCCATTTTTATTTATTAATTTTTATAAATTTTTAAACTGTATATTAACACTCAATGGAAGATTGATTAAATTATGAAGAAATTCGTTTTGTGAACATATGTAAACATGAACACCAACCCGGAAACCAAATCACAAATACTATAATTCATATGAAATCTCGCACTAAAATTTCAAATGGTCTTAACAACTGAAAGAGGAATACGTATTTTCAAGCTGAGTTATCTTAATTTTAAGAATCCTTTATTTAACACAAGACTTATTTCAGAGGGTTTGCATTTGTATGAAAACTGAAATAATATATTTAAAGAATCCTCTAGCTAGTAAAAAAAATGGAGACGTAAGCTGAGGTTTATTTTGAAATTAGAAAAGCAAAAGTTGTTTCAAAAAATTTGCATAGGTGCTTGCCCAAAAATATTTTTTTTCAAAGGCTTGAATCGCCTATTTACTAAAAGATATCGTTAGTGAACGTAAAGGTCATAACGGTTAGATAGATGGATAGTTCTGTCTGGCTGTAATGAACCGGTCTAACGATAACTGACAGCCTTTTTAGCAACCAAAGCGCCACCTGTTGCACAATAGCTTAATATTCTTGTCTTGGGAGGATGCCACACGCAAAATGCGTAATTTCATTTGAATTTTAAGTGATGGGTCAAGTGAATTCACTTAAGTGACTGGTCAAGTGAATTACTCTATGACGTTCGAGTGAAATTTATCTGAATTTCTAAGTAAGTTTCTAGTTAATTATCTCTTGCGTTTTTAAATAAAAGAACATTTATAGAACTCCACTTCCATTTCAAATACTTACATTACACTTTCGCCATAAATTTATTGATTGGAAAATTCCATCGTAATCCCAAGGCAAATCGGTTACTGCGGATAGTGCTTCTTCTAAATCTTCCCTTCTGCAAACCAGAGAATCTGTGAAATTCAACCCACAAGCTGAAACATGATAACACCTTTAAATAACTTTTTCTTACATCACGTTTTACACAAACTTCCGCCAAAATCGCCTAGTAAAGTATTGAGAAAATCCAAATCCAGCATAAGCTTTAAACTCTGCTCTTTAGAATTTGCCATTTTGAACTCTGAAAATAAACACAATTACAACCCGACATTCAATTGAAATCCAAGTGATGGAGAAGTAAATATTTTTTCCCACTTCAAATTCAAGTGACGACTGAAGTGAATGTGGATGAATTCACTTGAAATTTAAGTGACTGCCAAGTGAAATGTATACGTCGCACTTGAATGGAAGAAAATCACTGGATCCTTGTTTTCAAGTGAAAAATCATGTGTATTTTAAGAGTGAATTTGGGTTCAGTGGCAAATATATTTAAAAAAACCAATATACCTCACTCTTCAAAAAACAAACACGCCATCATATGGAGAAAATTCTAACTATCATGTATAAACATCGACGATCTGAACTACTTCTGGCAAATTTCTGACTTGTAGATGGTACTGTTCTGCCCATATTTGATAAACGGTCTAATGTGCCATGAACACCAACGCGAGAAAAACGCCAAATCAACGTTTTAACAATTTTTCTGCATCCTGATACCCAAAATAAAGTAGATTAATGTGCATAACAATCATTGTAGGTGTAGGACATAGGCGGTTGAGGCGGTTGCAAATTTAGATAAAGAGTTTATGAAAATAATTAATTTCAATCTCAGTAGTCACTTTATCAAATATGACGTGAACTAAAGTTGACAAATAGCTCTGAATTTGCCTGATGTGCATACGTTTTCAAATATTGCTGCGATTGCTCACGCCCATAACCACCAAGCCACAAGAACACAACAAGAAGGGATTAGAAAAACTTTCTATAAGAAGACACCGCACAGTGGTCCAAAAGGGCCTGAAATGGAACTTTTTTCCTGGTGACTTTGTCTTTCATTTTAGCTATTAGATGTCTTCAGAACATTTACTAGTAAGATTGTTTCCCATAACGTGAAAGTATCAAAAATTAGTCACAGCCTACTACGATAAAAATAAAAACAGTAACTTTTTTGTTTGAAGAGATAAAGACCAAATTTGTTCTACAAAGTTGTAGATATCATCAAAATATGAAACTTTGTTGAAATAACAAAAGCTTTATCTCTATTCAGTGCAGAGTTATAAAGCTTTTAGTTTAAAACTTACTTAAAATTTGTTTTTTGAACTTAACTATTGTAAATTTTGAACTTACATAAATATGATGTTCACAACATTTATTGCGATACTCAATACGCACATTTTGCACTAGATCTTATGTCTCTACGACCTTGTCTTCCGAAGTTATCGCAATTTCAAGTTTTATTTTTGCTTAATTTCACGAATTTCTAGGGTAAAATGGGGCAAGTGGATTCAAAAACTAAATACCACATCTTGAAGTATAATTCAAGTACTACAAACTTAGTCAGAAACTACTTGTCTCCACGCGCCCGTTTTTGAGAACGGTCGACATAAATTTGTTGAATTTTTAGATTTTAACGAGAAAATAGAGATTTATTGTCATCGTTGAAATAAAAGCATGCTTAAAATGCACATAACTTTATCAGTTTTCAACTGAAATCATCAAATAGCACATCAAAACGCATTGAAATTTCATCACCTTTTCAAATTTAATATTTAAAAAAAATTAACAAAAAGCATTTCCAGTTAAAACCGTAAAAACGCTTTAAAAATTGTTTAAAGGTACAAACGGTATCATCAAAAATTCTCTAAAAAATACCATTCAATAGCTCGTTTGTTGTTGCAACTTTCATTTGAAGACATCAAAACAGATAGTTCATTCCTTGAGAAGATATGACAGAATTATTAACAATCAATCTCTATTTTCTCGTTAAAATCTAAAAATTCAACAAATTTATGCAGACCGTACTCAAAAACGGGCGCGTGGAGACAAGTAGTTTCTGACTAAGTTTGTAGTACTTGAATTATACTTCAAGATGTGGTATTTAGTTTTTGGATCCACTTGCCCCATTTTACCCTAGAAATTCGTGAAATTAAGCAAAAATAAAACTTGGAATTGCGATAACTTCGGAAGACAAGGTCGTAGAAACATAAGATCTAGTGCAAAATGTGCGTATTGAGTATCGCAATAAATGTTGTGAACATCATATTTATGTAAGTTCAAAATTTACAATAGTTAAGTACAAAAAACAAATTTTAAGTAAGTTTTAAACTAAAAGCTTTATAACTCTGCACTGAATAGAGATAAAGCTTTTGTTATTTCAACAAAGTTTCATATTTTGATGATATCTACAACTTTGTAGAACAAATTTGGTCTTTATCTCTTCAAACAAAAAAGTTACTGTTTTTATTTTTATCGTAGTAGGCTGTGACTAATTTTTGATACTTTCACGTTATGGGAAACAATCTTACTAGTAAATGTTCTGAAGACATCTAATAGCTAAAATGAAAGACAAAAGCACCAGGAATAAAGTTCCATTTCAGACCCTTTTGGACCACTGTGCACCGGTTGCTGCGAATGATGATTCAACACATCATGCACATTAGACAATTTATCAAATATATTGCACATTAGACAAATTTTCTTTAGGGTTGTATGCTTCCACCAAGGGATTTTTTGAAAAATGAATAAAGTAGGGATATATTATAGAGTATAAGCTATCAAATGGCACAATTTTCTCCATTTTGAAAAAATGGCATATTAGACCGTTTATCAAATATGGGCAGTGTTGTCGCTTGGGGTGGTGATGGTGGTACCACTGACCACACTGACTTGACTCTTAGAACAAAAATTCAACAATTTTCTGTCTAATTCTTTGTTGTCAGCATTTGCAGGTTCGCAATACCGACGGCAGGTGGCGAACCTGAAAAATTTGACAAAAAATGCCCTGTAGGAAAAATGGTACTGTTTAGCCCGATTTTATCGTAGAAATTGCGTGTTTTATTTTGAAAGTTGGGTGGCATTTCCTAACTGGGATAGCATTTCTTCAAATCGATCGATGCGCACTCTGGAATCGACATTGCGTACTGTTGGAAAAATTATTTTTTTTCTGGAAAAATTATCCAGAAAACGAAATCGAGTGTCCAGTCAGTATGGTCAGTGGTGGTACTATCAGTGACTTTAGTAGGAACTTTCGTCGGTAGGTGGTGCTGACATGTGTGTCCTGGATGAGATGTATGGAGAAGGCTGACAGCAAATATTTTAAAACAAATATATACCCCACTGTAAGCCTTCTCCATACACTCAGAAATTTAAAAAAAAATATCTCGGTTATTAAAATTTTGAGAAATATCTACGGCAGTGGCATCTAGTGATGGAAATCGGAATGAAACCAAACGCTGAAAGGAGAAATAAATAGAAAAAGCAAGTGAAAATCGTTTAATTTTTGTAAAAGTTCTGTGGTCAATGTGCATTATTGACCATAGTGTATACAAAACAGATGCACTTTTCCTGTTAATAATTACGTGCTGCTACTGATTCCATTCTTTTTTAAGATGATTTAGCCACACATTCAAAAAGAATGGATTCTGGATGCAGTCAAGTTCAGGGGCATTTTGTAACTGAAGAATCTAGCACGTGATCATACCCTTTTAGTTGGAACTCAAACGCACAAATCACAAAGCGTTGTTTGAACAATATAATATTCCGGTTATTAAATTTTATGCATTGGATCATTACACGCCAAGAAATTATTCGGGTGCATAGATTTAAACAACTGAAATAGTTATTTTTAATATTTCGGAATATTAACGTCAGTGAAATGTCCGAGTAACTAAAACATAATATATTTTATATTTTTTTCATTTCTGAGTGTATACATCTCATCAAGAACACGCATGTCAACACCACCTACTGACGAAAGTTTCTACTAAAGTCACTGATAGTACCACAATCACCACCACCGAGTGGCAACAGCGCCACCTACCATTCAGAAATTCGCCAGAAGTAGTTCAGATCGTCGATGTTAACACATGGTAGTTAGGTCTTTCTCCACATGATGGCGTGCTTGATGTGTCGCCTTGTTTTTTGAAGAGTGAGGTATATTGGTTTTATTAATATATTTGCTGTCAGCCTTCTCCATACATCCAATCAAGGACGCGCATGTCAGCACCACCTACTGATGAAAGTTCCTTCTAAAGCCACTGATCGTACCTCTAGCAGCAACAGCGCCATCTACAAGTCAAAAATTCGCCAGAAGTAGTTCAGATCGTCGATGTTTTTACAGGGTAGTTAGAACTTTCTCCATAGGATGGCGTGCTTGATGTGTCGCCTTGTTTTTTGAAGAGTGAGGTATATTGGTTTTACTATTTTTGATAAAATGCAACAATGAAAACAAAAGTTTTTTTTTTTAATTTGGAGTACTCAAAAATGAAAAAAAGATAAAAGATTCAAAAAGTTCAAAATTAAATTCAAACAAAAAACTGAAAATTACAAAAAAAAACAACAAAAAAATGATGAAGAATGACAAAAACAGCAAATATGACAAGTGAAAACAAACATCATTATAAACAAAATAATAAAAAAGCAAGATGCATCAAAAACGTGATGAAAAAAATTAGAAATGATTACAAATGGTCGGAAATTGACTAAAAATAACGTTTTTGATAATAATAATAGTTATTTTGTAAAAATAACTGAAAAAAAGTTGAGAAAAAAAACGTTCGATTTTGGCAACATTCGATTCTGGCAACATAAAATGTTCGGGCGTGTTGCCAAAATCGAACGGGGTCTGCAGTTTTAATAAGGCATTTAACTCATAAAGTTTTTTTTGTGCCGAGTATTCATTTCACTAAAGTGTTGTTAAAGACTCATACTGCAGGTTTTCAATTGTTTGTGCGGAATTTCGCTATGATTGGTTTTACTCAAATGTTGAAAGTTTCACTAATAATTTTTTGAAGTTATCAAAAATAGTATGAATTTAGGACGCCAAAAATTTTTCAGTTATTAAAACATAGGCCCCAAAAATAATGTTCCCTAGTGTTAGTGAACAGCTCTGTACTTTAATTTGTTCATTTCACGCCATGTTAATGAAAAGGGCAAGTACCTAATTGGATATCGGGAATTTCTTTTTCATTCTATCGATAAAAGAGAAAAAATGGCCAAATGGTTTCCGTTTACAGTAAGTTACCTGGAGTGGGCGTAAAGATATTTGGTTTTTGTTTTATTACAAAGTCTTTTACTTTACAGATTTATGAAAAACAGAAGAACACAGCATCGATTAGATGTCTTGTCTTGGGATCGGTTCGATTTAAACATTCTCTAATTTTTGATTTTTTAATTTTTTGTTACAGGTAGTAAAAAAGATACGCTTGAAAATGTCGTCAAACTATTTAGTTTTCTGTGTTGCTACATATTTGGACATATAAAAGGACTTGACGAGATCTGCGAGTACCATGCTGCTGAATTCTAGCAGACCGTTTCCATTTCTGTTTCTCTCTCTATCTTTCTTCCTCTCTCTCTCTCTTTCCATCATCACTATCGGTTTCAGTTCGTGAAGGGAAGTTTTAGATTTTAGAATAAGTTAAAAAAGTTCGTCTTTGCTCTGTGGATTTGAGATTTGAGTGTTAATGGTCACAGTGAGTTACTTGTTGCCTAGAAGTTGTTTATAAAAGGTATATGGGTAAGAATCCCCTAAAAACCTGTCTTTCAAAGAGGCAAGAATCTAATGCTATCTGTAGATGTGGTTACGCAATTTGGTTCATTATAAGATTGCTAGTATTTCTCCTAGAGAGCGGTTTTTTTCCTTACAGCGAGGATGTCTTAAAAAGTGTACCGTTATAAGTTAGAATTTGATGAGTACATTGAAACGGAGTTTTATTTTACATTTTTTATTTTGTTTTCTCGTGAATGCAACAACTGAGCTGTCAAAAACCTTAATATATCATGAAAAACCACATTACAACGACTCAATTCTTATCTATTATATGCGTTTCGTATATGGTTTTGGTATAAACGATCTAAAATGTTGATTTGTTGCTTGAATAAATATTGCAGAATTTCATTGTTTATTTTATTTTTTCTCAAATAACTACTGTTACTCCTAATCTGATTACATTTAGTTTTTTTTTTCTTAATAAAACAACTTTGAAAAGGTAAAACCGTTTTTTTCTCTGATACCATCTACTTGACTGAGTTTTTTCATCATAATCGAATTCATTTATTTTTCCGCATCCCGTTTGTTTTTGTTTTGTATGTGTGTGTTCTGTGTTTATATGTCTGAGTTTTCGAGTATATGTGTATGCATATTAGTAGGTTGGATGCTTCTATACTGCAAGTTAATTACTAGCATTAGTAGTATGCTTTTGATTGATTATAAAGTGCTTCTACACGAAGCATGTTATCTAATTGAGTTTACTTGAGACAGTGGAAATGTAAATTTAGATCAAACTGCATCTACAGGAACATCCATCCTTTTTTACCACTTATTTAAATATTGAGAGTTTTTACTACAAGTTAATGTGTAAGACTAGTTGACTTTTTGAAATCTCGAAAGAAAGAGCATTCATTATCTTTGGTTGCGTGACTAGACTTTAAATGGATGTTGAAAAGCACATAAATTAACATGGGCAGTAATTAGTAATTAGTTCGGTTACAGATCGATTACTTACGAGTTATAGTGTTAGCAAAATCTTAAAATCTACAAAAAATATTCGAACTCTGGGATGAAATTTATGACCGGTTATGTGCGCGTGCCTCAGTACAAATGTTGTAGATGCGGTCAGGTAAAGTTGATTCAAAAGCCAATTTGTTGAAGTTGTGGGGTAGTTAAGAAAAGTGCACAAAGAAAAGTGAACGAAAAAAACGATGTGCCTAGATTATCGATTATCATTTGCGATCCGATTTTGTTCTTTCTTTTGAAACATTTTTTGTGTGTATTGTCTTTCTGCGGGGATAATTTGGCCTGATTAGTTTTGGCTCGAGAGTTAGTAGTCAGAAATATTAAGTCGTTTTTAAGCTTCTTTTGGAATTTGGCTGGTATGAGTTATCAATGCTCTTGCTCTTATTCTTTTAACTAAAAAAAAATCCAAAAATAAAAAAAAGCTCATGGAAGCTCCCAGCTTCTACGGTTTCGACATTTTATAAATAATTTATCGCTAGCTTGTCGAGGTTTTTCGTTTGTCGAAATCTGAGTCTGAAGAAAAACGGTAGGGGTAATAGAAATCAGTAAGTTAAGTAACTGGGACGAAACCTAATCGTACGAGGTTGGACGGCAGAGTGAAAATACGAACAGTATCGCAAACATTAGTTCGGCTGTCTGAAGTGATAACATTAAGGCACATAGGATGTATTCGAGGCGTAATCGGTGTAATTGATAGAACAGGAGATAACTGACTCCCATCGCGCAAGGAATCGTAAGGAATACCGATAAAATGACCTGCCAGCCTGCAATTGGAGGTGAAATAAGATTGTAGAAAATACGGAATTAGATATTCATATAAATAATTGCACCCTAATTCTACGCATAAAATGATATCTATGAATAATAACTGATTTATTGAAAAAAAAACTGTATTTATCAACACTAACGTTCAAAGAGAAAAGAAATCAAACACTCTTATCCAAACGATTATAAGACTATTCACATTTAAACCCACCTTCAGATTTACTCATGTGAATGCAAATTAAATCAATTTATGCAAGTATTAACTTTTTTTTCTATAATTAAATCAGTAAGTCACCTGAAGCTTCCTTTTTTACTTTTTGTGTTTGATTGTGATGTTGTGATTTGATCTCTAAACGAATTTTTTCAAACAATTTCTGTGTTTTACGAATTGTTGTTCAGCTTCTGCGTTTCGTCATTCAAACTATTTCTTAGTTTATTTTATTTTATTTATAATTTTAATGGGTACAATAAATCATCCAATAGAATGAAACTCCCCGAAAAAAAATCCTTTTTAAATTTTGCCTTTCCGTTTTAGCTAAATACTAGAAAAAAGATGCAAAATCGAAAATTAATTAATTTTAATCGATCAATAAAACATCAAACATCCGGGACACGTATGTTAGTACTGAAACTAGACGCTGCACGTCGCTGCTGTATTTAAGCAAAAGACACATCCGAAAAGTCTCCAGTAAATTTTAGAACTATGGAGAGTTGTAAAGCTGTTTTCTACGGGACGCCATCTGATTATCACTAGCAAAACTAATAAAATCCTAATGAAATCATTTTACACGCTTTTAATGCTAAACTTTGCAATAAATCTTTCAGTAAATTAAAAAAAAAATAGCATTTTCACAAATTTGATTATTTTGTCTTATTAATACAAAGTTCGTCAATTTTTTTTCCCGAATGTTTCGGTAAACGGTACAGCCGTCTTGAGAACGATTTTTTGTATTCAATTACTCCGTAGTATCAAAAACATGTGTCAGCCATTCGAAACGAATATCGATAAAATATCAATATTTTATCGCTTTTCCAGATGTGACAAACAAAAATCAAAATGTTGCTAACAACGAGTAAACCACCAACAAAGGGATACATCACTTGGCGCGCCAAGTTTTGCAGTAAAAAATAACTTCGACCGAAACCGGAGAAAGTTGATTTCGGCAGGTCAATTTGTTGTTAAAATGAATAGAGAAGGACTTTTTTAAATTATGAAGGGTTTATGTAGCTATCAACGTAAAAAAAAAGAAAGGAAAGAATATTAACTACGAGTACTACGACCTTCGAAAACTGGACTTCCAAACATTTTTTGTTATATAATGTAAGAAGTGAAATTTTGTTTTCAGTAGTCCATCTGCCTGATGTCACGGTGTGTGAAAAATGCAAACATACCGCAAATAAACAGTAAAACATTTTTAATCCTCGGGGGGAAATTGCCATCCACAATAGCTTTCACCGGCAGCAAGAAGTAGATAGTCTCGCATTTACTACCACATAACATGTTCATACTGTATTAAGTCAGCACCAATGCGCCCGTACCGTACTGATTGATTCTCCCCATCGTAAATCAACACTGTTTCATCACGTACCTATATACGCAGAGTGTACAGAAGTTTTCTCTCACGGTGGTATTTTCATTTTCTAACATGATTGTTCTCACACTTCCGACACCGAGTGACAAACCCATTCTTAATTTTGTAAATTGGTAATATTAGGAGAAAGCGAAGCAGTACGAACTATTTATAAATTCATAACACCTTCTTTTTCGCGTTACACTGATGTCGTGCGTCACTTGTGCCCTTTTTTATCCCCCCAACTCGCAGCATGGCACAATTATTCGCAACAAAATCAGGGCATTCTCCTTACCACCATCATACTACACCCACCCACACCTTTTTTTAGTCTTTTTAGATTCACACACTTAAGATTGTCCCTGCTTTGGGGGGATGAAAACCAAACCCGAGACATCATCAGAAGATTATAATCAGGAAGCTTACCGTGATCGCTGAGGCTGCCCTTTCGGCCGAGGATGATGCGCACCGTTTCAATCACACAGAGCGCCACCAGGATGATTATCTCCCGGAGTAGGATCTGCTGGGGGTATTGAAGATTTACGGCCTTCAATGTCATCATTCCCAGCTCACACGCGGCAAACAGCCCAAAATAGAACGAATTCAGATAGAGTAGGATTTCGTACGTCAGACTAGGATTGCCCATGGTTTCCGACTTCCTTGTTTAGACCAGAGCGCTCTGCGTTCCGGGAACGATGGGGTTACCTCGTTTGCAAACTCTCGGTTACGACTCCAATTCGTAGAACTTATCCTGCAGTATCACGAAACTCGGTTAAAATAGAAAAGAAAGGAAAAAAAAACCATCCAGTAACGAAGCACAACCAAACACCTACCGTTTCTCCTACACGACTACTAGCAGCAGCAACAGCCAATTACCAGGGAAAACTTTGTATGTCTCATCGGGATCACAGTTTTCCGCGACTCAACGGATCGGGATAACCAAAACGAATGCTACCCCTTCTTCTTCAGGCTAATGTGGTCCCACCAGAGCACGGTGTAATGTTGCTAATGAAAACATGAGGAAAGCCCCCTTATACCTTTTGAAGCAAATAATACTTTTTGAGTGACGAAAGGGTCAATCAGTTTCTTTGATGAAAAATCAAACACAAATTCTCAAAGAGTCCTAAGGGTTACCAGTTGAGATTAAATTCCTTGAAATCAAAGTTTAATTATGATTCAATTAAATTGCAGTTATGAAATCGATTTGAGTAGTTTAAAACATGGTTTAAAGTTACATTAACATTTCTCGCTTAAGCCTGTTTGAAGATGTAGGTTTGGTATATTTATTTTTAGCACTCTTTCGACATTTACATGCACGGGTTGTACTAAAAATTTATGCTGAACTGCGTTAAAGACCTTTCGTTTAGAGAACACACATCTGAAAAACAATAAACAATTTTATGGGCGATGGGCACGCTCGCCATCCCGGTTTTTCATGTGTTAAACAGAGAAAGCAATAGAGTTGTTTTTGACATTTCTTACGCACACTTGCTGAGCGTGTACAGATGAGACGGGGCAATTAACCTCAAAAACTCTAGGTACAAAAAACGGGCAGCCTTTTTTGAGGTTGATTGTCCCACGGCCAGTGGGGGCCAGGAGGGGGTAATATGCCCCATCTACAAGAAGGGCGACAAATTGGACTGTGAGAACTACCGAGCGATCACTGTCCTCAATGCCGCCTACAAAGTGTTGTCCCGAATCCTACTCCGCCGCCTAACGCCACAAGCAAACAGATTCGTGGGAAGTCATCAGGCCGGCTTCATGGAGGGACGGTCTACGACGGACCAGATATTCACATTGCGGCAAATCCTCCAAAAATGCCGTGAACACCAACCCGCATAAATTAGTATCATACAGTGACTATTCCCATTATCTTCTTCCTAAGACACCCAAAAGATTACTTCTATAGTTTTGGATTATAAAAGTAAGATAAGTCTTATCATTTTTTCATGAAATGGAATCGTTTGGACGCACTTAACGATACAGGGAACGGGTCGTTAAGTAGAGTAACCATTCAATTTTTTTGCTTTTTTCTACTCGCTCCGAGCGAGTTGTATCATACGTGGAATCTTCACTTAATGATTGTCTCATAAAAAAATAACGATACAACATATTGTGTCCTTTTGATATAAATATTCAAATTAATATTTTTGAAATGATAATTGGTTTAAAAATTGTTTTTATAGTATTTTATTCACAACACATAGATACATATAAAATATAAGAAAACACTGTTCACACTGTTGTTCGCGATGCTATCCTTGTTAGTGCAGTAGTCGACTACCGAGTACCGACCCTCGCATTGTTGGAACCGGTGCTGATGCCTAGCGGACTGGAATGTTCCCGTTACCAGGTCAATTATGACCCGATTCTGGCGTCTGGGTTTTCATCTGTAGACATCCGGCTAGCAGCGACTGAAAAAAAAATTTCAGTTAGAAAAACTGAAAATTACCGATAAATAATTCAGGGTACTTACCCTCGCACAACCGGAACTTTCGTCGTCACCAACCAATCTATCGCACCATCGGAACCGGTGCCCGGTGCTGTTGCGAAATTTTCACGAACTGTTCCGGCGAGAAAACTTATATTTTCCGCACAATTTCAACCACGTGTGATGACAGCAGAAAATTTTGAGGTGCGTTGCTAAAATATTCGAATATTTTTTATGATCATTAACTGAATCTTTCTAGAATATTATTTTATCTTCTAGTCGCGTTGCCAAAATTATTCAATTAGTTTTTTGGAAGATTAATCTTATCTTTTAGAAATGGTTTTTACTCATTTCTAGCAAAGACACATAAGCAATGACCCAAAAGAATTCGGAACTATTAATGTAATCAGAACCGAATAATTCGAAAGATGCATGGTATGGTTTTTAGCTATGCGGGAAGTCCCTACGCATCATCTATTCATCGACTTCAAAGCCGCATACGACACGATCGACCGTAACGAGCTATGGAAAATCATGGACGAGAACGGCTTTTCCGGGAAGCTGATCAGACTGATCAAGGCGACGATGGATGGAACGCATGTGCGGATTTCGGGTGAATTGTCGAGTTCATTCGAATCGCGCAGGGGGCTTCGACAAGGTGATGGTCTATCCTGCATGATGTTCAACGTGGCGCTAGAAGGTGTTATTCGACGAGCGGTGGGCGAAATGCGGGGCACGATTTTCAACAGATCCAGTCAACTTATCTGCTTTGCCGATGACATTGATATAGTCGGCAGATCATCTGCGGCGGTGGAGGAGATCTACCGCAAACTGAAACGCGAAGCAGGAAGGATTGGGTTGATGATTAATACGTCCAAGACGAAGTACATGCTGGCCTGCGGATCCGAGACCGACCGAACCCGCTTGTCCAGTAATAACAAGGTCACGATCGACGGCGACGAGCTGGAGATAGTCGAAGACTTTGTCTATCTCGGCTCACTGGTGACCGCAGACAATGACATCAGCCGTGAGATCCGGAGGCGAATTATCAGCGGAAGTCGTGCCTACTATGGACTCCACAAGCAACTGCGGTCGAGAAGACTTAGCCCTCGCACGAAGTGTAACCTGTATATGACGCTCATTAGACCGGTTGTTCTCTACGGGCACGAGACATGGATATTGCTCGAGGAGGACCTGCGTACACTCGGAGTATTCGAGCGACGAGTGTTAAGAACCATCTTTGGCGGCGTACAGGAGAACGGAGTGTGGAGGCGAAGGATGAACCACGAGCTCGCGCGACTCTACGGCGAACCCAGTATCCAGAAGGTGGTGAAGGCTGGCCGGATACGCTGGGCGGGACATGTTGCGAGAATGCCGGACGACTGTCCTGCAAAACAGGTGTTCGCTACGAATCCGGTAGGAACAAGACGAGCGGGGGCGCAACGAGCGAGGTGGTTAGACCAAGTGGAGCGTGATCTGGCGAACGTGGGGTGCCCGAGAAATTGGAGAACGGTTGCTATGAACCGAGTGAATTTTAGGAATTATGTTCGTCAAGTTATATAACATATGTCGTGAGACGGAATACTATGTAAATAAAAATAAAAAAAATAAATGTCCCAGGGCCAGAACTGAAAAGTGTTGGAGGAACAACCAGCGAAATATGTTCTCTGTGATAAATCACGAACACTATAGCCTTCACTCCAATTTCTCCCGATTAGCTGTCATTCTTATGGAAATCTGTGTAAGAGTATAAAGAGCAAGCTTAATTCTTTTTAGCAGGCCCAAGTCCAATATTTTTAAAAGTCGACAGTTTTAACACTTAACAGTTAAGTAGGTATAGTTTAAAACTCAAAAAGATGGCTAAAATACCCGAAATACACTTATAAAGAAAGCTAAAATTGGCGAATTAATGTCAAATTTTGTTTACTGGCAAACAAGTACAAAATTTTAATTTGCAACTAAAATTACTATTGTAATGCTTATAGGTTCATAAATATTTCATTGTCAAAGTCAATCTTCAAATACGTAGATCATTACACCACACCTAAAATAGCTAAAAATCCCATGCATTTTGATCCATAACATGATCGTTTTGATCACTCTGCCTTTCGCGCTTGGTGGCCTGAGCTTCGATTATATCATCAATAGACGAGTATGGACAAATTAAAGTTTCAAATAATTTTTTTAAATAAGTGGTTTTCAAAAAACACTATTTTTAATTTTTTTTTTTGACAAAATCAATCACCATCGTGCTCCAGCACTTAGTAAAAAAAACGTTCTTCATGCTGTTCAGTCTTGTTATTTGAATAAAAATAAGAAAATTTTACTTCGTCAGCAATTGCTTTAACCATTGAAAGAAGTTCATGCATCAAATAAAACTGCCTCAATTAAATTCAAATCAGGGGGGTGACAATCTGGTTCTTCTTGCGAACAAGAATCTTTTTCTTTTTTTCTATCCATCAGGAGAAACGTTTATGGTGTTTTCCTCTCAAAGCAGAATCAGAGTTGAAAAAGTAAAATTTTCAACCAATGAGGAACCAGAATGATGGTTGTGTTAGTTTGCAATCATTCATAATTCTCTAGGATTTGACAGGATTGACCGGTTCCTTGACAGCAAAATGACAGGTTTGTTATGGGCCCACATAATCGTGGGCCCGTAATTTTGATGGTTGTCAAAATCAATGACAAAGGATAGGGCTGTCACCCCCCTGATTCAAATTAATTTAAATTCAAATCAAATTAGATTTAAGAACAAAAAAACCTCAAAAACTATTTTGGCAAACAAGTTTATAAATTTTAAAATTTATTTTAGCTCAGTGCACCAGATTTTAGTACACAACGGTATCCGTCCGAATTTCGCATCGGGCAGCACCAAAAAGTGTCAACTTTTACCGCAGTTTTACCGCTAGTTCTAGGTAGTACTAGATCTGTGGAGTCTTTTGAATGCAGCTCGGCTTAATCGATCCATTCTGCTTTCGACCGTAGGCTGTGGTGGACGTTGTCGCAAGTTTGTCCCTCTAGTTTTCTACTTTGAATCTGAAGTGAAGTGAATAGGTTGAGGTTACTGTGAGCGTGTGTGATTCGGTGGAAAGTGGTGATCGAATTTGTGTTGAAAGCCGGTGTTTGAAACATGGAAGTCGCTAAACCGGAAGTGAATGGCAACCCGTTGCCCCAGCGGCAGCAGAATAACCAGGGCGGTCCTCAAGGAGGCCAGCAGCAGGGCAATCAAAACCAAAACCAAAACCAAGGTGGCGGCGGTGGTGGTCCGAACAAGGGCAACCAAAATCAGAACCGCAATAACCAGAACCAGGGTGGTAAGAAAGGAGGTGGCCGGTTCAACAACCGGAATAATCAGAACAACCAGAATCAAAACCAGAACCAGCAAGGTGGAAACCAGGGAGGAAACTTCCAGGGCAATAATAACCAGCAAGGAGGTGGAGACCGTGACGGAAATCAGAACCAAGGAGGCGGCGGTGGCGGTGGAGGCCAACACGGTGGCCCAAATCGTGGTGGCGGCGGCCCGAACCGCGGTGGACCCCGGAACCGGAACCAAGATGTAAGTATTCCGGCTTTTTCCGGTAAATTTTCGCCACCGGGATCTCATTTTCCAAGATGGCTGCCGCTTTGTATCACTACTGGCATTGCCATCATCATCGCCCAATGGTGGTGCACACGCGTTTCAAAATGGCGACTGAAGGTTGGCCGGGTGATAGCAAATTGTGTGATTTCAATCATTTATGGTTGAAATCATATTTTTCTAGGGTGTTGAAAATTTATTTGTTCCGTTCCATTTTATTAGAGAATTTAAATTTAAAAAAAAAATTTATCCATGAGATCTGAAAATTTTGGTTAATTTTTTAATATAGTAATGCAGGTTACTGAACTTTTGAAGTTCGGTATTGGTGACGATCTTCATACTATCGATTTTTTTCAACTGACTGAATAGTTATTTTCATATTATTTTGCATATGACGGTAGCTTCAAGGTTCTGGCTCTTTCAACAGTTGTCCCAAGGATTTCAGATTAGTTATTTTCATATTATTTTGCATATGACGGTAGCTTCAAGGTTCTGGCTCTTTAAACAGTTGTCCCAAGGATTTCAGATTTCGATTTTCGCTAATGCCAATACAGCCGGTGCAGTCAATGGAAGTGGTGAGATAACGTTTACGACGACGAAAAGTGGGGTGCGATATGTGTAGACTTTGACGTCACATGATATTTGACACGGTGTAGAGATTCGGTGGCGTAAAAATAATGCAAAATGTCGCTCTAAAAATGTTGATAAAATATTGGCATCGATTTTTCAAAACGGCGAATACGTCTAGATCTCTCTTTGATAAAATCGCGTTCTATCCTTGACCTTGCTCAACAGCTACCGTAACATTGATTAATTATTTGAATTAAAATAAGTTCAAATATTTAGAAAATAAAATAAATAAACTACTGAATTAATTTGCGATAAAATCGTTCTTAAAATCAATAAATAATAGATTTCTGTGGATATAATATAATAAAATTTGTTTTTGAGTTAACCATGGAATTCATGGGAAGCGATTAATAAATAACATAAAAAGCTTGAAATTATGATTTTTTTACGGTCGACCTCAGTTCAATTTTAAGTTTTTATCAAGAAGGTTGTTTTAGAGAAAATGATCGGAAAATCGACTCAAATGCGCTTTCTAAGTCTAAAAAAAAACAACGAAATAGAATAAAAGTAAATTCGACGCGATTGATATTCAAACGCGAAGGGAAAATAATGAGCTAACAAATGTATCATGGGCGCCAGCTCTAAATTTTACTTCAGAAGTTCGGACTTCCGACTTCCGAAAGACTTCCGACAAGGAAAAGTGAAGTACTAGATTGTCGGAAGTCTGTTGCCGTATTCGTTTTCATCTGGTGGCCAACCGGTTGTGCACCAACTGCTGTCATCTGCATATAAAAAAACGCTTTGACAGCACTTGGTGCACAACCGGTGTTCCACCACCGTGAAAACGAATACGGCATGTATTTTGTTGCCAGATCATCAGCGACGTTTCTAAAATTTTTATTTAAATTCACAATATTTGGCTAAAGAAAAGGCAACAAAATTGTTGTTTGAGATTCCAAGTTAGCCGTGATAGTTGTACAGGATATTCTTTCTAAATTTAGCAGATAACAACAAAAAAAAAACGTGGCGTATAAACAAACATTTTTTATGCTTTCCCACCAACAGGGCGACCAAAGCTTTGATCGTCGCCGTAGTGGTCCGAATGAGATGTACTTCATCAACGAGAAGCTGCGCATGTTGCAGGGACCCCTACTTGAGTTGCCCCCGATCGAAGCGGGAGATTTCAAATTTTCCAGCCGCAATCGGCTTTACATCGGTAATTTGACCAACGATGTCACCGAAGAGGAAATGACCGAACTGTTCCGCCCGTACGGTGAAATCACGGAAGTTTTCCTGAACAAGGAAAAAAGCTACGCCTTTGTGCGTGTAGACTACTTCTCCAATGCCGAGAAAGCCAAGCGGGAATTGGATGGAACCTCCCGGAAGAATCGCATCCTGCGAGTTCGTTTTGCTCCTAATGCAACTGCCCTCCGGGTGCGAAATCTTACCCCGTTTGTCAGCAACGAGCTGTTGTACAGAGCATTCGAGGTATTCGGACCTCTGGAGAAGGCTTCGGTGCAGGTTGACGAGCGTGGCAAATCCACTGGCGAAGGTATCGTAGAGTTCAAGACCAAACCGGGTGCGATGGCCGCCCTGCGTTTCTGTACCGAAAGGTGCTACTTCCTATCAGCGTCTCTGCGACCTGTCATCGTAGAACCGCACACCTACCAGGACGATACCGATGGTCTACCCGAGAAGTCACTGCCCAAGAAAATCCCAGACTTCATGAAGGCGCGACAGGTAGGTTTCCTTTTATGGCTACTTTTGCTAATCCGCTTTGAGTGAGAGTTCTGTTTCTAGTCAGTAATTAAAATATTGTTACCCTTCACAGAATGGACCCCGTTTCGCCGAGATTGGCTCCTTCGAGCACGAATACGGCCAACGCTGGAAGCACATGCATGAACTGTACAAGCAGAAGGCCGAGTCGCTAAAGCGCGAGATGATCATGGAAGAAGAGAAGCTGGAGGCTCAAATGGAATTCGCCCGTTATGAGCACGAAACCGAGCAGCTCCGAGAACGTATGTTGCAATGTCGATTATTTTTCTAGACCTTAGGAATCTCCTACCTTATGGGTCAACTTCTGATATCTATTATTCGTATTAATGTTCCTTGACGAAATCGACTGGTAGTTGCCCCAAACAAGTCTTCACGTACCATATGTCATACATATACACCAGTGTCTTATGCGTTAGTTATATTTTAATCTCCTTATAGGCAGACAAAAAGGGAAATCTTGATTTGATCAATTCTAGTGTTGGAAATGTTTTGTGGAAAGCTCATCAGCAGTGTTGATCAAATCATTCGCTAAATTATAAATTATACCTCGATGATACGATCGCAAAGTTTTAGCATGTAGTATTTTAGAGAGATATGATAGTATTCATGTGATCATCCATTAAAAGTCTGAAATTTGTATACAAAAAAAAAACTACTGACATGCGTTGTTTGTATGGACAGTTCTTAAAACAAACCCCATCATCATCGTTGCCAAATTTTTACTAGCCAAACGTTGACACTTCTCAAAGATGGATTTGCTGGTTCGCTTTTGTTCGTTCAGTTGAGTCAGTTCCATTAGCACCATCAACAGTGAAACGTGTTGAAATTTTCGCTTCATTTTCAAAGTTATAAATTTCATCTTCATGAAAAAAGGTTGAAAATTTATTTTAAAATTTTGTATAAATTCAGCCATTTATGTAGAATTATTAGAGCCAATAGAGTTGAAGTTTTGAAACATTAAGATAAATCAGGTTGTTTCCCCAATATATTCAGAATACTGCAGTTTCAAGTTCCTTATAAGAATTTTCTTTGTTAGGATTTTGTCTTCATAGCATTCTCAGTGTCTAGTGAACACATGTCTTTCTAAACATTGTTCAATTTCCATCATGGATTGTCGGTAATGCACTTTACAACTAATTTATTTCTCTTCGGCACTTCTCTCGCCTTTCTTTTCGTACGCAATCAGAGCTGCGCCAGCGGGAGCAGGACCGAGACCGCCAAAAGGCTGAGTGGGAAATGAAGGAACGTCAAGCCACAGAAGCTAAACAACGTAATGACATCCAGATGAAGCACGACGTTGAGGAAATGCAGAACCGCATCAAGCGCACCGATGAGGAACTTTACCGCCGACAACAGGAGAACAACATCTTCATGCAGGTATGCAGTAGATCCGTTGATCGATTACTTAATTGTTTACTCACGAAAAATATATTGTTACTTACTCTCTTTTCCTCACTCGTATCTTCCTCAATCAACAGAATCAACAGATGGGTGGCCCGATGCCCGATAACGATGACCGCCGGCAGTTTGAAATGGGTGGTGGTAACAACTTTGGTGGAATGGTAAGTCGATTCGTTTCATTCTTCTTTAGTTCCGTCGTTGAATCAGCAATCAACGATAACTCATCTTGGAGATCAAACTTTTATCACCCGCCGATGCCCCTTGATCTCACAAATCTTGGGGTCGGCTGAAACTTTCGTTTGCCAAAAAAAAACCAAAAAAGTAACCCCTGGAATGTGAGAGAGACCCTCTGAGTACGATCTTCCATTAGAACAATTTAATGCTCCGAGATTACGACTGCATCTTATAATTCGTTCCGCCTTCCGTGGAACTACTGTTCGTATCCATTCTGCATTAATTGGCTCCTTTTGTTCTCGACTTTTTTTTGTGTAATCTCGCACGAAAGTTCAATCCTGTGGAATATCGACCCCCTAATATTGTACCGTATATTTGAGAACGCTTTGAACAATTAAAATCACTCTTGATAAGGTGTGAATTTACGTTAAGCTATCAATTTACGACATCTAAAGACAATTCTTGAAGCTGTACCTCGGGATAACCATGTTTGCATCTTACGATTTCTGATTTAAAATTACTTATAAAACGATTGAAAACCAACTGTAATTTTTCTGGCATCACGTACCTAACTACTAAGGTTATTTTCCTTTACGGAAAAGCATCAGATTTTGACGCTTTTACATTGACGTAACCTTACTGTCTTACTACATTTTATGGAAAAAAATATCTGGAAGCCATTCCGGTTTCCAATAACACTGTATACATCTCACGACGATCTTCTCAAGAATCAACTCCGATAGTGATTCATGGATCACATAGGGTGATTAGCATGTCTGCATTTGAACTTATCAGTATTGGAGCGTTTCTATTAAATCTATCTTTATCCGGTTGCAACTGGTGAATATCGTCGATTTTGGAAAGAGTTCGCCACTACTTCTACATACCTACACTGTAACATTGTTGCTGTCAAAACACACAGCTGTAATGGGAAACAATACAGCAAAACTGATTACGTTATTCCGTTGAAGTAACGGACGGAAAAAATTGCCGGGAAATTGACTGCTCCGGAATGTTATACTAATATTTTGTCGGATTTTCGAAACCGAGCATAAATAAAAAGTTGAACCGAATTCAGAAAAATCAGGATGGAAAACAAAATGGCTGTGCGCTCGTTTTCTATTCGAGATTTAGGTTGCACCTAAGCCAATACAATGACCAAAATACACTATTTAGAAAAGTTTTTGATTGAAAAGCCGAAAAATAGTTATAAAACGTTCATATACCATCTCGTGTAACATTACAAATGGGCCAAACTAGCAGTTTGCTAAGAATTAGAAAAACGCGTTTGAAATTTCAGAACGTCAAAGTTTCTCAATCCAATCAAATCCTATTTGAAAAATCAACCACTTTTTGCTCATAAAAATCAACAACAGTAGGTACAATATATCCACATATTTTCCGTAGCCTCTCAAGAAATTTAAAACTTTTACAGTAATTCTAGGGATTTGCGAAACTCGTTACGTCTGGAAGTTTCGTCAAATTGATCGGTCGTTTTCGTATTGGTTTTGATGTTACGTCCTTTGGTCCTACAAAAAAAAAAAAAAAGAAACTAATTAGGTACGCCGTTTTGTCACACGGTCAACTCAGTTACGTCTATTGGTCCTACACAAATAGAATAACAGGTTCCAACAAAAAAAAGCATTAACAGGGAGTTTCGCTCAATTAAACTTAACCAAAACCAAAAAAATATTAAATGCAACCGCGTACAACCAGAATAACCAAAATGATTTTTTTCTATTCAATTGTATTTTACAAACTAGGAATTCATATTGGTATTTTTTTTCTCATGATAAAAGGTCCATTATTTTATGATTGATCAATTCAACAGCATTATTTAAAAATATTATTTTAAATAACTGACATGATGTGGTTAACCGTTACAACAGTGTACACCATTCTAATGTAGTTAACTAAAAAGCTTTTCTTATTTAAATTTGCTTTTCAATAAAATATGTACGTAGGGCCCTATTACATAAGACGAGTCACGAGTCATTTTACTCGAGCGAGCCATTTTGGTATTGAGTCACGAGTACTCGAGTGAGCCGTTTTGGTATAAGCCGTTTTGGTCGAGTCGAGTCGAATTTCAGTCGAGTAGCTCGACTGAGTCGACTGCTTGAAAGTTCGTGACACAGCTGTCACGATTTACCGAGCCAAGTTTGCTTTGATTCGGTTTTTTAATTCGATTATGTCGTTCGACTCGACAGTGACTGGAGTCGAGTCGAGTTACTCGACTCGTTTTATGTAATAGGGCCCATATTATACATACCTAAATATTTCGATATAATCATCTATAAATACAGTTTCCATTATACAATAAAATCTTTTAAAATGTGCTTAACATAACAAAGCTTTCGCAGAATAATTTGCTAACTAATGTAACAATGACAGATTACATACTTTAAAAAAAACCTACTCAATCT